>NC_140187.1:6220120-6314120 GCF_965226575.1 Pagrus pagrus | reverse complement strand
TGGTGAATATTTTAGTGAAAATCTTCCATTTTTCATGAAAACCTCGGCCGATTTTTTCAATAGCTTCCAGGTCTTTGGACCCATTGACTCGAAATTTCTCCCAGACGTGGTCCTATACTGGCTGAACGAGACACAGCAGTCCCCATTGGATTCATGAAAACCTCGGCCGATTTTTTCAATAGCTTCCAGGTCTTTGGACCGATTGACTCGAAATTTCTCCCAGACGTGGTCCTATACTGGCTGAACGAGACACAGCAGTCCCCATTGGATTCGGGTGAAATTTGTATTTTTGGTGAATATTTTAGTGAAAATCTTCCATTTTTCATGAAAACCTCGGCCGATTTTTTCAATAGCTTCCAGGTCTTTGGACCCATTGACTCGAAATTTCTCCCAGACGTGGTCCTGTACTGGCTGAACGAGACACAGCAGTCCCCATTGGATTCGGGTGAAATTTGTATTTTTGGTGAATATTTTAGTGAAAATCTGCCATTTTTCATGAAAACCTTGGCCGATTTTTTCAATAGCTTCCAGGTCTTTGGACCCATTGACTCGAAATTTCTCCCAGACGTGGTCCTATACTGGCTGAACCAGACACAGCAGTCCCCATTGGATTCGGGTGAAATTTGTATTTTTGGTGAATATTTTAGTGAAAGGGGGCCATTTTTCATGAAAACCTCGGCCTATTTTTTCAATAGCTTCCAGGTCTTTGGACCGATTGACTCGAAATTTCTCCCAGACGTGGTTCTATACTGGCTGAACGAGACACAGCAGTCCGCATTGGATTCGGGTGAAATTTGTATTTTTGGTGAATATTTTAGTGAAAATCTTCCATTTTTCATGAAAACCTCGGCCGATTTTTTCAATAGCTTCCAGGTCTTTGGACCGATTGACTCGAAATTTCTCCCAGACGTGGTCCTATACTATCTGAACGAGACACAGCAGTCCGCATTGGATTCGGGTGAAATTTGTATTTTTGGTGAATATTTTAGTGAAAGGGGGCCATTTTTCATGAAAACCTCGGCCGATTTTTTCAATAGCTTCCAGGTCTTTGGACCGATTGACTCGGAATTTCTCCCAGACGTGGTCCTATACTGGCTGAACGAGACACAGCAGTCCGCATTGGATTCGGGTGAAATTTGTATTTTTGGTGAATATTTTAGTGAAAATCTTCCATTTTTCATGAAAACCTCGGCCGATTTTTTCAATAGCTTCCAGGTCTTTGGACCCATTGACTCGAAATTTCTCCCAGACGTGGTCCTGTACTGGCTGAACAAGACACAGCAGTCCCCATTGGATTCGGGTGAAATTTGTATTTTTGGTGAATATTTTAGTGAAAGGGGGCCATTTTTAATGAGAACCTCGGCCGATTTTTTCAATAGCTTCCAGGTCTTTGGACCGATTGACTCGAAATTTCTCCCAGACGTGGTCCTATACTGGCTGAACGAGACACAGCAGTCCGCATTGGATTCGGGTGAAATTTGTATTTTTGGTGAATATTTTAGTGAAAATCTGCCATTTTTCATGAAAACCTCGGCCGATTTTTTCAATAGCTTCCAGGTCTTTGGACCCATTGACTCGAAATTTCTCCCAGACGTGGTCCTATACTGGCTGAACGAGACACAGCAGTCCCCATTGGATTCGGGTGAAATATGTATTTTTGGTGAATATTTTAGTGAAAGGGGGCCATTTTTCATGAAAACCTCGGCCGATTTTTTCAATAGCTTCCAGGTCTTTGGACCCATTGACTCGAAATTTCTCCCAGACGTGGTCCTATACTGGCTGAATGAGACACAGCAGTCCCCATTGGATTCGGGTGAAATTTGTATTTTTGGTGAATATTTTAGTGAAAGGGGGCCATTTTTCATGAAAACCTCGGCCGATTTTTTCAATAGCTTCCAGGTCTTTGGACCGATTGACTCGAAATTTCTCCCAGACGTGGTCCTATACTATCTGAACGAGACACAGCAGTCCGCATTGGATTCGGGTGAAATTTGTATTTTTGGTGAATATTTTAGTGAAAGGGGGCCATTTTTCATGAAAACCTCGGCCGATTTTTTCAATAGCTTCCAGGTCTTTGGACCGATTGACTCGGAATTTCTCCCAGACGTGGTCCTATACTGGCTGAACGAGACACAGCAGTCTGCATTGGATTCGGGTGAAATTTGTATTTTTGGTGAATATTTTAGTGAAAATCTTCCAATTTTCATGAAAACCTCGGCCGATTTTTTCAATAGCTTCCAGGTCTTTGGACCCATTGACTCGAAATTTCTCCCAGACGTGGTCCTATACTGGCTGAACGAGACACAGCAGTCCCCATTGGATTCATGAAAACCTCGGCCGATTTTTTCAATAGCTTCCAGGTCTTTGGACCCATTGACTCGAAATTTCTCCCAGACGTGGTCCTATACTGGCTGAACGAGACACAGCAGTCCCCATTGGATTCGGGTGAAATTTGTATTTTTGGTGAATATTTTAGTGAAAATCTGCCATTTTTCATGAAAACCTCGGCCGATTTTTTCAATAGCTTCCAGGTCTTTGGACCCATTGACTCAAAATTTCTCCCAGACGTGGTCCTATACTGGCTGAACGAGACACAGCAGTCCCCATTGGATTCGGGTGAAATTTGTATTTTTGGTGAATATTTTAGTGAAAATCTGCCATTTTTCATGAAAACCTCTGCCAATTTTTTCAATAGCTTCCAGGTCTTTGGACCCATTGACTCGAAATTTCTCCCAGACGTGGTCCTATACTGGCTGAACGAGACACAGCAGTCCCCATTGGATTTGGGTGAAATTTGTATTTTTGGTGAATATTTTAGTGAAAATCTGCCATTTTTCATGAAAACCTTGGCCGATTTTTTCAATAGCTTCCAGGTCTTTGGACCCATTGACTCGAAATTTCTCCCAGACGTGGTCCTATACTGGCTGAACGAGACACAGCAGTCCCCATTGGATTCGGGTGAAATTTGTATTTTTGGTGAATATTTTAGTGAAAATCTTCCAATTTTCATGAAAACCTCGGCCGATTTTTTCAATAGCTTCCAGGTCTTTGGACCCATTGACTCGAAATTTCTCCCAGACGTGGTCCTATACTGGCTGAACGAGACACAGCAGTCCCCATTGGATTCATGAAAACCTCGGCCGATTTTTTCAATAGCTTCCAGGTCTTTGGACCGATTGACTCGAAATTTCTCCCAGACGTGGTCCTATACTGGCTGAACGAGACACAGCAGTCCCCATTGGATTCGGGTGAAATTTGTATTTTTGGTGAATATTTTAGTGAAAATCTGCCATTTTTCATGAAAACCTCGGCCGATTTTTTCAATAGCTTCCAGGTCTTTGGACCCATTGACTCGAAATTTCTCCCAGACGTGGTCCTATACTGGCTGAACGAGACACAGCAGTCCCCATTGGATTCGGGTGAAATTTGTATTTTTGGTGAATATTTTAGTGAAAATCTGCCATTTTTCATGAAAACCTCTGCCAATTTTTTCAATAGCTTCCAGGTCTTTGGACCCATTGACTCGAAATTTCTCCCAGACGTGGTCCTATACTGGCTGAACGAGACACAGCAGTCCCCATTGGATTTGGGTGAAATTTGTATTTTTGGTGAATATTTTAGTGAAAATCTGCCATTTTTCATGAAAACCTTGGCCGATTTTTTCAATAGCTTCCAGGTCTTTGGACCCATTGACTCGAAATTTCTCCCAGACGCGGTCCTATACTGGCTGAACGAGACACAGCAGTCCCCATTGGATTCGGGTGAAATTTGTATTTTTGGTGAATATTTTAGTGAAAATCTTCCCTTTTTCATGAAAACCTCGGCCGATTTTTTCAATAGCTTCCAGGTCTTTGGACCCATTGACTCGAAATTTCTCCCAGACGTGGTCCTATACTGGCTGAACGAGACACAGCAGTCCCCATTGGATTCATGAAAACCTCGGCCGATTTTTTCAATAGCTTCCAGGTCTTTGGACCGATTGACTCGAAATTTCTCCCAGACGTGGTCCTATACTGGCTGAACGAGACACAGCAGTCCCCATTGGATTCGGGTGAAATTTGTATTTTTGGTGAATATTTTAGTGAAAATCTGCCATTTTTCATGAAAACCTCTGCCAATTTTTTCAATAGCTTCCAGGTCTTTGGACCCATTGACTCGAAATTTCTCCCAGACGTGGTCCTATACTGGCTGAACGAGACACAGCAGTCCCCATTGGATTCGGGTGAAATTTGTATTTTTGGTGAATATTTTAGTGAAAATCTTCCATTTTTCATGAAAACCTCGGCCGATTTTTTCAATAGCTTCCAGGTCTTTGGACCGATTGACTCGAAATTTCTCCCAGACGTGCTCCTATACTGGCTGAACGAGACACAGCAGTCCCCATTGGATTTGGGTGAAATTTGTATTTTTGGTGAATATTTTAGTGAAAATCTGCCATTTTTCATGAAAACCTTGGCCGATTTTTTCAATAGCTTCCAGGTCTTTGGACCCATTGACTCGAAATTTCTCCCAGACGTGGTCCTATACTGGCTGAACCAGACACAGCAGTCCCCATTGGATTCGGGTGAAATTTGTATTTTTGGTGAATATTTTAGTGAAAGGGGGCCATTTTTCATGAAAACCTCGGCCGATTTTTTCAATAGCTTCCAGGTCTTTGGACCGATTGACTCGAAATTTCTCCCAGACGTGGTCCTGTACTGGCTGAACGAGACACAGCAGTCCGCATTGGATTCGGGTGAAATTTGTATTTTTGGTGAATATTTTAGTGAAAATCTTCCCTTTTTCATGAAAACCTCGGCCGATTTTTTCAATAGCTTCCAGGTCTTTGGACCCATTGACTCGAAATTTCTCCCAGACGTGGTCCTATACTGGCTGAACGAGACACAGCAGTCCCCATTGGATTCATGAAAACCTCGGCCGATTTTTTCAATAGCTTCCAGGTCTTTGGACCGATTGACTCGAAATTTCTCCCAGACGTGGTCCTATACTGGCTGAACGAGACACAGCAGTCCCCATTGGATTCGGGTGAAATTTGTATTTTTGGTGAATATTTTAGTGAAAATCTGCCATTTTTCATGAAAACCTCTGCCAATTTTTTCAATAGCTTCCAGGTCTTTGGACCCATTGACTCGAAATTTCTCCCAGACGTGGTCCTATACTGGCTGAACGAGACACAGCAGTCCCCATTGGATTCGGGTGAAATTTGTATTTTTGGTGAATATTTTAGTGAAAATCTTCCATTTTTCATGAAAACCTCGGCCGATTTTTTCAATAGCTTCCAGGTCTTTGGACCGATTGACTCGAAATTTCTCCCAGACGTGCTCCTATACTGGCTGAACGAGACACAGCAGTCCCCATTGGATTTGGGTGAAATTTGTATTTTTGGTGAATATTTTAGTGAAAATCTGCCATTTTTCATGAAAACCTTGGCCGATTTTTTCAATAGCTTCCAGGTCTTTGGACCCATTGACTCGAAATTTCTCCCAGACGTGGTCCTATACTGGCTGAACCAGACACAGCAGTCCCCATTGGATTCGGGTGAAATTTGTATTTTTGGTGAATATTTTAGTGAAAGGGGGCCATTTTTCATGAAAACCTCGGCCGATTTTTTCAATAGCTTCCAGGTCTTTGGACCGATTGACTCGAAATTTCTCCCAGACGTGGTCCTGTACTGGCTGAACGAGACACAGCAGTCCGCATTGGATTCGGGTGAAATTTGTATTTTTGGTGAATATTTTAGTGAAAATCTTCCATTTTTCATGAAAACCTCGGCCAATTTTTTCAATAGCTTCCAGGTCTTTGGACCGATTGACTCGGAATTTCTCCCAGACGTGGTCCTATACTGGCTGAACGAGACACAGCAGTCCGCATTGGATTCCGGTGAAATTTGTATTTTTGGTGAATATTTTAGTGAAAATCTTCCCTTTTTCATGAAAACCTCGGCCGATTTTTTCAATAGCTTCCAGGTCTTTGGACCCATTGACTCGAAATTTCTCCCAGACGTGGTCCTATACTGGCTGAACGAGACACAGCAGTCCCCATTGGATTCATGAAAACCTCGGCCGATTTTTTCAATAGCTTCCAGGTCTTTGGACCGATTGACTCGAAATTTCTCCCAGACGTGGTCCTATACTGGCTGAACCAGACACAGCAGTCCCCATTGGATTCGGGTGAAATTTGTATTTTTGGTGAATATTTTAGTGAAAATCTGCCATTTTTCATGAAAACCTCTGCCAATTTTTTCAATAGCTTCCAGGTCTTTGGACCCATTGACTCGAAATTTCTCCCAGACGTGGTCCTATACTGGCTGAACGAGACACAGCAGTCCCCATTGGATTTGGGTGAAATTTGTATTTTTGGTGAATATTTTAGTGGAAATCTGCCATTTTTCATGAAAACCTTGGCCGATTTTTTCAATAGCTTCCAGGTCTTTGGACCCATTGACTCGAAATTTCTCCCAGACGTGGTCCTATACTGGCTGAACCAGACACAGCAGTCCCCATTGGATTCGGGTGAAATTTGTATTATTGGTGAATATTTTAGTGAAAGGGGGCCATTTTTCATGAAAACCTCGGCCGATTTTTTCAATAGCTTCCAGGTCTTTGGACCGATTGACTCGAAATTTCTCCCAGACGTGGTCCTGTACTGGCTGAACGAGACACAGCAGTCCGCATTGGATTCGGGTGAAATTTGTATTTTTGGTGAATATTTTAGTGAAAGGGGGCCATTTTTAATGAAAACCTCGGCCGATTTTTTCAATAGCTTCCAGGTCTTTGGACCGATTGACTCGAAATTTCTCCCAGACGTGGTCCTATACTGGCTGAACGAGACACAGCAGTCCGCATTGGATTCGGGTGAAATTTGTATTTTTGGTGAATATTTTAGTGAAAATCTTCCATTTTTCATGAAAGCCTCGGCCGATTTTTTCAATAGCTTCCAGGTCTTTGGACCCATTGACTCGAAATTTCTCCCAGACGTGGTCCTGTACTGGCTGAACGAGACACAGCAGTCCCCATTGGATTCGGGTGAAATTTGTATTTTTGGTGAATATTTTAGTGAAAATCTGCCATTTTTCATGAAAACCTTGGCCGATTTTTTCAATAGCTTCCAGGTCTTTGGACCCATTGACTCAAAATTTCTCCCAGACGTGGTCCTGTACTGGCTGAACCAGACACAGCAGTCCCCATTGGATTCGGGTGAAATTTGCATTTTTGGTGAATATTTTAGTGAAAGGGGGCCATTTTTAATGAAAACCTCGGCCGATTTTTTCAATAGCTTCCAGGTCTTTGGACCGATTGACTCGAAATTTCTCCCAGACGTGGTCCTATACTGGCTGAACGAGACACAGCAGTCCGCATTGGATTCGGGTGAAATTTGTATTTTTGGTGAATATTTTAGTGAAAATCTTCCATTTTTCATGAAAACCTCGGCCGATTTTTTCAATAGCTTCCAGGTCTTTGGACCCATTGACTCGAAATTTCTCCCAGACGTGGTCCTGTACTGGCTGAACGAGACACAGCAGTCCCCATTGGATTCGGGTGAAATTTGTATTTTTGGTGAATATTTTAGTGAAAGGGGGCCATTTTTAATGAAAACCTCGGCCGATTTTTTCAATAGCTTCCAGGTCTTTGGACCGATTGACTCGAAATTTCTCCCAGACGTGGTCCTATACTGGCTGAACGAGACACAGCAGTCCGCATTGGATTCGGGTGAAATTTGTATTTTTGGTGAATATTTTTGTGAAAATCTTCCATTTTTCATGAAAACCTCGGCCGATTTTTTCAATAGCTTCCAGGTCTTTGGACCGATTGACTCGAAATTTCTCCCAGACTTGGTCCTATACTGGCTGAACGAGACACAGCAGTCCCCATTGGATTTGGGTGAAATTTGTATTTTTGGTGAATATTTTAGTGAAAATCTGCCATTTTTCATGAAAACCTTGGCCGATTTTTTCAATAGCTTCCAGGTCTTTGGACCCATTGACTCGAAATTTCTCCCAGACGTGGTCCTATACTGGCTGAACCAGACACAGCAGTCCCCATTGGATTCGGGTGAAATTTGTATTTTTGGTGAATATTTTAGTGAAAGGGGGCCATTTTTCATGAAAACCTCTGCCGATTTTTTCAATAGCTTCCAGGTCTTTGGACCGATTGACTCGAAATTTCTCCCAGACGTGGTCCTATACTATCTGAACGAGACACAGCAGTCCGCATTGGATTCGGGTGAAATTTGTATTTTTGGTGAATATTTTAGTGAAAGGGGGCCATTTTTCATGAAAACCTCGGCCGATTTTTTCAATAGCTTCCAGGTCTTTGGACCGATTGACTCGGAATTTCTCCCAGACGTGGTCCTATACTGGCTGAACGAGACACAGCAGTCTGCATTGGATTCGGGTGAAATTTGTATTTTTGGTGAATATTTTAGTGAAAATCTTCCAATTTTCATGAAAACCTCGGCCGATTTTTTCAATAGCTTCCAGGTCTTTGGACCCATTGACTTGAAATTTCTCCCAGACGTGGTCCTATACTGGCTGAACGAGACACAGCAGTCCCCATTGGATTCATGAAAACCTCGGCCGATTTTTTCAATAGCTTCCAGGTCTTTGGACTGATTGACTCGAAATTTCTCCCAGACGTGGTCCTATACTGGCTGAACGAGACACAGCAGTCCCCATTGGATTCGGGTGAAATTTGTATTTTTGGTGAATATTTTAGTGAAACGGGGCCATTTTTAATGAAAACCTCGGCCGATTTTTTCAATAGCTTCCAGGTCTTTGGACCGATTGACTCGAAATTTCTCCCAGACGTGGTCCTATACTGGCTGAACGAGACACAGCAGTCCGCATTGGATTCGGGTGAAATTTGTATTTTTGGTGAATATTTTAGTGAAAATCTTCCATTTTTCATGAAAACCTCGGCCGATTTTTTCAATAGCTTCCAGGTCTTTGGACCCATTGACTCGAAATTTCTCCCAGACGTGGTCCTGTACTGGCTGAACGAGACACAGCAGTCCCCATTGGATTCGGGTGAAATTTGTATTTTTGGTGAATATTTTAGTGAAAGGGGGCCATTTTTAATGAAAACCTCGGCCGATTTTTTCAATAGCTTCCAGGTCTTTGGACCGATTGACTCGAAATTTCTCCCAGACGTGGTCCTATACTGGCTGAACGAGACACAGCAGTCCGCATTGGATTCGGGTGAAATTTGTATTTTTGGTGAATATTTTAGTGAAAATCTTCCATTTTTCATGAAAACCTCGGCCGATTTTTTCAATAGCTTCCAGGTCTTTGGACCGATTGACTCGAAATTTCTCCCAGACGTGGTCCTATACTGGCTGAACGAGACACAGCAGTCCCCATTGGATTCGGGTGAAATTTGTATTTTTGGTGAATATTTTAGTGAAAATCTTCCATTTTTCATGAAAACCTCGGCCGATTTTTTCAATAGCTTCCAGGTCTTTGGACCGATTGACTCGACATTTCTCCCAGACGTGCTCCTGTACTGGCTGAACGAGACACAGCAGTCCCCATTGGATTCGGGTGAAATTTGTATTTTTGGTGAATATTTTAGTGAAAGGGGGCCATTTTTAATGAAAACCTCGGCCGATTTTTTCAATAGCTTCCAGGTCTTTGGACCGATTGACTCGAAATTTCTCCCAGACGTGGTCCTCTACTGGCTGAACGAGACACAGCAGTCCGCATTGGATTCGGGTGAAATTTGTATTTTTGGTGAATATTTTAGTGAAAATCTTCCATTTTTCATGAAAACCTCGGCCGATTTTTTCAATAGCTTCCAGGTCTTTGGACCCATTGACTCGAAATTTCTCCCAGACGTGGTCCTATACTGGCTGAACGAGACACAGCAGTCCCCATTGGATTCGGGTGAAATTTGTATTTTTGGTGAATATTTTAGTGAAAATCTTCCATTTTTCATGAAAACCTCGGCCGATTTTTTCAATAGCTTCCAGGTCTTTGGACCCATTGACTCGAAATTTCTCCCAGACGTGGTCCTATACTATCTGAACGAGACACAGCAGTCCGCATTGGATTCGGGTGAAATTTGTATTTTTGGTGAATATTTTAGTGAAAGGGGGCCATTTTTCATGAAAACCTCGGCCGATTTTTTCAATAGCTTCCAGGTCTTTGGACCCATTGACTCGAAATTTCTCCCAGACGTGGTCCTGTACTGGCTGAACGAGACACAGCAGTCCCCATTGGATTCGGGTGAAATTTGTATTTTTGGTGAATATTTTAGTGAAAGGGGGCCATTTTTCATGAAAACCTCGGCCGATTTTTTCAATAGCTTCCAGGTCTTTGGACCCATTGACTCGAAATTTCTCCCAGACGTGGTCCTATACTGGCTGAACCAGACACAGCAGTCCCCATTGGATTCGGGTGAAATTTGTATTTTTGGTGAATATTTTAGTGAAAGGGGGCCATTTTTCATGAAAACCTCGGCCGATTTTTTCAATAGCTTCCAGGTCTTTGGACCGATTGACTCGAAATTTCTCCCAGACGTGGTCCTGTACTGGCTGAACGAGACACAGCAGTCCGCATTGGATTCGGGTGAAATTTGTATTTTTGGTGAATATTTTAGTGAAAGGGGGCCATTTTTAATGAAAACCTCGGCCGATTTTTTCAATAGCTTCCAGGTCTTTGGACCGATTGACTCGAAATTTCTCCCAGACGTGGTCCTATACTGGCTGAACGAGACACAGCAGTCCGCATTGGATTCGGGTGAAATTTGTATTTTTGGTGAATATTTTAGTGAAAATCTTCCATTTTTCATGAAAACCTCGGCCGATTTTTTCAATAGCTTCCAGGTCTTTGGACCCATTGACTCGAAATTTCTCCCAGACGTGGTCCTGTACTGGCTGAACGAGACACAGCAGTCCCCATTGGATTCGGGTGAAATTTGTATTTTTGGTGAATATTTTAGTGAAAATCTGCCATTTTTCATGAAAACCTTGGCCGATTTTTTCAATAGCTTCCAGGTCTTTGGACCCATTGACTCAAAATTTCTCCCAGACGTGGTCCTGTACTGGCTGAACCAGACACAGCAGTCCCCATTGGATTCGGGTGAAATTTGTATTTTTGGTGAATATTTTAGTGAAACGGGGCCATTTTTAATGAAAACCTCGGCCGATTTTTTCAATAGCTTCCAGGTCTTTGGACCGATTGACTCGAAATTTCTCCCAGACGTGGTCCTATACTGGCTGAACGAGACACAGCAGTCCGCATTGGATTCGGGTGAAATTTGTATTTTTGGTGAATATTTTAGTGAAAATCTTCCATTTTTCATGAAAACCTCGGCCGATTTTTTCAATAGCTTCCAGGTCTTTGGACCCATTGACTCGAAATTTCTCCCAGACGTGGTCCTGTACTGGCTGAACGAGACACAGCAGTCCCCATTGGATTCGGGTGAAATTTGTATTTTTGGTGAATATTTTAGTGAAAGGGGGCCATTTTTAATGAAAACCTCGGCCGATTTTTTCAATAGCTTCCAGGTCTTTGGACCGATTGACTCGAAATTTCTCCCAGACGTGGTCCTATACTGGCTGAACGAGACACAGCAGTCCGCATTGGATTCGGGTGAAATTTGTATTTTTGGTGAATATTTTAGTGAAAATCTTCCATTTTTCATGAAAACCTCGGCCGATTTTTTCAATAGCTTCCAGGTCTTTGGACCGATTGACTCGAAATTTCTCCCAGACGTGGTCCTATACTGGCTGAACGAGACACAGCAGTCCCCATTGGATTCGGGTGAAATTTGTATTTTTGGTGAATATTTTAGTGAAAATCTTCCATTTTTCATGAAAACCTCGGCCGATTTTTTCAATAGCTTCCAGGTCTTTGGACCGATTGACTCGACATTTCTCCCAGACGTGCTCCTATACTGGCTGAACGAGACACAGCAGTCCCCATTGGATTCGGGTGAAATTTGTATTTTTGGTGAATATTTTAGTGAAAGGGGGCCATTTTTAATGAAAACCTCGGCCGATTTTTTCAATAGCTTCCAGGTCTTTGGACCGATTGACTCGAAATTTCTCCCAGACGTGGTCCTCTACTGGCTGAACGAGACACAGCAGTCCGCATTGGATTCGGGTGAAATTTGTATTTTTGGTGAATATTTTAGTGAAAATCTTCCATTTTTCATGAAAACCTCGGCCGATTTTTTCAATAGCTTCCAGGTCTTTGGACCCATTGACTCGAAATTTCTCCCAGACGTGGTCCTATACTGGCTGAACGAGACACAGCAGTCCCCATTGGATTCGGGTGAAATTTGTATTTTTGGTGAATATTTTAGTGAAAATCTTCCATTTTTCATGAAAACCTCGGCCGATTTTTTCAATAGCTTCCAGGTCTTTGGACCCATTGACTCGAAATTTCTCCCAGACGTGGTCCTATACTATCTGAACGAGACACAGCAGTCCGCATTGGATTCGGGTGAAATTTGTATTTTTGGTGAATATTTTAGTGAAAGGGGGCCATTTTTCATGAAAACCTCGGCCGATTTTTTCAATAGCTTCCAGGTCTTTGGACCCATTGACTCAAAATTTCTCCCAGACGTGGTCCTGTACTGGCTGAACGAGACACAGCAGTCCGCATTGCATTCGGGTGAAATTTGTGTTTTTGGTGAATATTTTAGTGAAAGGGGGCCATTTTTCATGAAAACCTCGGCCGATTTTTTCAATAGCTTCCAGGTCTTTGGACCGATTGACTCGGAATTTCTCCCAGACGTGGTCCTATACTGGCTGAACGAGACACAGCAGTCCGCATTGGATTCGGGTGAAATTTGTATTTTTGGTGAATATTTTAGTGAAAATCTTCCATTTTTCATGAAAACCTCGGCCGATTTTTTCAATAGCTTCCAGGTCTTTGGACCCATTGACTCGAAATTTCTCCCAGACGTGGTCCTATACTGGCTGAACGAGACACAGCAGTCCGCATTGGATTCGGGTGAAATTTGTATTATTGGTGAATATTTTAGTGAAAATCTTCCATTTTTCATGAAAACCTCGGCCGATTTTTTCAATAGCTTCCAGGTCTTTGGACCGATTGACTCGGAATTTCTCCCAGACGTGGTCCTATACTGGCTGAACGAGACACAGCAGTCCCCATTGGATTCATGAAAACCTCGGCCGATTTTTTCAATAGCTTCCAGGTCTTTGGACCCATTGACTCGAAATTTCTCCCAGACGTGGTCCTATACTATCTGAACGAGACACAGCAGTCCGCATTGGATTTGGGTGAAATTTGTATTTTTGGTGAATATTTTAGTGAAAGGGGGCCATTTTTCATGAAAACCTCGGCCGATTTTTTCAATAGCTTCCAGGTCTTTGGACCGATTGACTCGGAATTTCTCCCAGACGTGGTCCTATACTGGCTGAACGAGACACAGCAGTCCGCATTGGATTCAGGTGAAATTTGTATTTTTGGTGAATATTTTAGTGAAAATCTTCCCTTTTTCATGAAAACGTCGGCCGATTTTTTCAATAGCTTCCAGGTCTTTGGACCGATTGACTCGGAATTTCTCCCAGACGTGGTCCTATACTGGCTGAACGAGACACAGCAGTCCGCATTGGATTCGGGTGAAATTTGTATTATTGGTGAATATTTTAGTGAAAATCTTCCATTTTTCATGAAAACCTCGGCCGATTTTTTCAATAGCTTCCAGGTCTTTGGACCGATTGACTCGAAATTTCTCCCAGACGTGGTCCTATACTGGCTGAACGAGACACAGCAGTCCCCATTGGATTCGGGTGAAATTTGTATTTTTGGTGAATATTTTAGTGAAAGGGGGCCATTTTTCATGAAAACCTCGGCCGATTTTTTCAATAGCTTCCAGGTCTTTGGACCCATTGACTCGAAATTTCTCCCAGACGTGGTCCTATACTGGCTGAACGAGACACAGCAGTCCCCATTGGATTCATGAAAACCTCGGCCGATTTTTTCAATAGCTTCCAGGTCTTTGGACCCATTGACTCGAAATTTCTCCCAGACGTGGTCCTGTACTGGCTGAACGAGACACAGCAGTCCGCATTGCATTCGGGTGAAATTTGTGTTTTTGGTGAATATTTTAGTGAAAGGGGGCCATTTTTCATGAAAACCTCGGCCGATTTTTTCAATAGCTTCCAGGTCTTTGGACCGATTGACTCGGAATTTCTCCCAGACGTGGTCCTATACTGGCTGAACGAGACACAGCAGTCCGCATTGGATTCGGGTGAAATTTGTATTTTTGGTGAATATTTTAGTGAAAATCTTCCATTTTTCATGAAAACCTCGGCCGATTTTTTCAATAGCTTCCAGGTCTTTGGACCCATTGACTCGAAATTTCTCCCAGACGTGGTCCTATACTGGCTGAACGAGACACAGCAGTCCGCATTGGATTCGGGTGAAATTTGTATTATTGGTGAATATTTTAGTGAAAATCTTCCATTTTTCATGAAAACCTCGGCCGATTTTTTCAATAGCTTCCAGGTCTTTGGACCGATTGACTCGGAATTTCTCCCAGACGTGGTCCTATACTGGCTGAACGAGACACAGCAGTCCCCATTGGATTCATGAAAACCTCGGCCGATTTTTTCAATAGCTTCCAGGTCTTTGGACCCATTGACTCGAAATTTCTCCCAGACGTGGTCCTATACTATCTGAACGAGACACAGCAGTCCGCATTGGATTTGGGTGAAATTTGTATTTTTGGTGAATATTTTAGTGAAAGGGGGCCATTTTTCATGAAAACCTCGGCCGATTTTTTCAATAGCTTCCAGGTCTTTGGACCGATTGACTCGGAATTTCTCCCAGACGTGGTCCTATACTGGCTGAACGAGACACAGCAGTCCGCATTGGATTCAGGTGAAATTTGTATTTTTGGTGAATATTTTAGTGAAAATCTTCCCTTTTTCATGAAAACGTCGGCCGATTTTTTCAATAGCTTCCAGGTCTTTGGACCGATTGACTCGGAATTTCTCCCAGACGTGGTCCTATACTGGCTGAACGAGACACAGCAGTCCGCATTGGATTCGGGTGAAATTTGTATTATTGGTGAATATTTTAGTGAAAATCTTCCATTTTTCATGAAAACCTCGGCCGATTTTTTCAATAGCTTCCAGGTCTTTGGACCGATTGACTCGAAATTTCTCCCAGACGTGGTCCTATACTGGCTGAACGAGACACAGCAGTCCCCATTGGATTCGGGTGAAATTTGTATTTTTGGTGAATATTTTAGTGAAAGGGGGCCATTTTTCATGAAAACCTCGGCCGATTTTTTCAATAGCTTCCAGGTCTTTGGACCCATTGACTCGAAATTTCTCCCAGACGTGGTCCTATACTGGCTGAACGAGACACAGCAGTCCCCATTGGATTCATGAAAACCTCGGCCGATTTTTTCAATAGCTTCCAGGTCTTTGGACCCATTGACTCGAAATTTCTCCCAGACGTGGTCCTATACTATCTGAACGAGACACAGCAGTCCGCATTGGATTCGGGTGAAATTTGTATTTTTGGTGAATATTTTAGTGAAAGGGGGCCATTTTTCATGAAAACCTCGGCCGATTTTTTCAATAGCTTCCAGGTCTTTGGACCGATTGACTCGGAATTTCTCCCAGACGTGGTCCTATACTGGCTGAACGAGACACAGCAGTCCGCATTGGATTCAGGTGAAATTTGTATTTTTGGTGAATATTTTAGTGAAAATCTTCCCTTTTTCATGAAAACGTCGGCCGATTTTTTCAATAGCTTCCAGGTCTTTGGACCGATTGACTCGGAATTTCTCCCAGACGTGGTCCTATACTGGCTGAACGAGACACAGCAGTCCGCATTGGATTCGGGTGAAATTTGTATTTTTGGTGAATATTTTAGTGAAAATCTTCCATTTTTCATGAAAACCTCGGCCGATTTTTTCAATAGCTTCCAGGTCTTTGGACCGATTGACTCGAAATTTCTCCCAGACGTGGTCCTATACTGGCTGAACGAGACACAGCAGTCCGCATTGGATTCGGGTGAAATTTGTATTTTTGGTGAATATTTTAGTGAAAGGGGGCCATTTTTCATGAAAACCTCGGCCGATTTTTTCAATAGCTTCCAGGTCTTTGGACCGATTGACTCGGAATTTCTCCCAGACGTGGTCCTATACTGGCTGAACGAGACACAGCAGTCCCCATTGGATTCGGGTGAAATTTGTATTTTTGGTGAATATTTTAGTGAAAATCTTCCCTTTTTCATGAAAACGTCGGCCGATTTTTTCAATAGCTTCCAGGTCTTTGGACCCATTGACTCGAAATTTCTCCCAGACGTGGTCCTATACTGGCTGAACGAGACACAGCAGTCCGCATTGGATTCGGGTGAAATTTGTATTTTTGGTGAATATTTTAGTGAAAATCTTCCATTTTTCATGAAAACCTCGGCCGATTTTTTCAATAGCTTCCAGGTCTTTGGACCGATTGACTCGAAATTTCTCCCAGACGTGGTCCTATACTATCTGAACGAGACACAGCAGTCCGCATTGGATTCGGGTGAAATTTGTATTTTTGGTGAATATTTTAGTGAAAGGGGGCCATTTTTAATGAAAACCTCGGCCGATTTTTTCAATAGCTTCCAGGTCTTTGGACCCATTGACTCGAAATTTCTCCCAGACGTGGTCCTGTACTGGCTGAACGAGACACAGCAGTCCGCATTGCATTCGGGTGAAATTTGTGTTTTTGGTGAATATTTTAGTGAAAGGGGGCCATTTTTCATGAAAACCTCGGCCGATTTTTTCAATAGCTTCCAGGTCTTTGGACCGATTGACTCGGAATTTCTCCCAGACGTGGTCCTATACTGGCTGAACGAGACACAGCAGTCCGCATTGGATTCGGGTGAAATTTGTATTTTTGGTGAATATTTTAGTGAAAATCTTCCATTTTTCATGAAAACCTCGGCCGATTTTTTCAATAGTTTCCAGGTCTTTGGACCCATTGACTCGAAATTTCTCCCAGACGTGGTCCTATACTGGCTGAACGAGACACAGCAGTCCGCATTGGATTCGGGTGAAATTTGTATTATTGGTGAATATTTTAGTGAAAATCTTCCATTTTTCATGAAAACCTCGGCCGATTTTTTCAATAGCTTCCAGGTCTTTGGACCGATTGACTCGGAATTTCTCCCAGACGTGGTCCTATACTGGCTGAACGAGACACAGCAGTCCGCATTGGATTCGGGTGAAATTTGTATTATTGGTGAATATTTTAGTGAAAATCTTCCATTTTTCATGAAAACCTCGGCCGATTTTTTCAATAGCTTCCAGGTCTTTGGACCGATTGACTCGAAATTTCTCCCAGACGTGGTCCTATACTGGCTGAACGAGACACAGCAGTCCCCATTGGATTCATGAAAACCTCGGCCGATTTTTTCAATAGCTTCCAGGTCTTTGGACCCATTGACTCGAAATTTCTCCCAGACGTGGTCCTATACTATCTGAACGAGACACAGCAGTCCGCATTGGATTTGGGTGAAATTTGTATTTTTGGTGAATATTTTAGTGAAAGGGGGCCATTTTTCATGAAAACCTCGGCCGATTTTTTCAATAGCTTCCAGGTCTTTGGACCGATTGACTCGGAATTTCTCCCAGACGTGGTCCTATACTGGCTGAACGAGACACAGCAGTCCGCATTGGATTCAGGTGAAATTTGTATTTTTGGTGAATATTTTAGTGAAAATCTTCCCTTTTTCATGAAAACGTCGGCCGATTTTTTCAATAGCTTCCAGGTCTTTGGACCGATTGACTCGGAATTTCTCCCAGACGTGGTCCTATACTGGCTGAACGAGACACAGCAGTCCGCATTGGATTCGGGTGAAATTTGTATTATTGGTGAATATTTTAGTGAAAATCTTCCATTTTTCATGAAAACCTCGGCCGATTTTTTCAATAGCTTCCAGGTCTTTGGACCGATTGACTCGAAATTTCTCCCAGACGTGGTCCTATACTGGCTGAACGAGACACAGCAGTCCCCATTGGATTCGGGTGAAATTTGTATTTTTGGTGAATATTTTAGTGAAAGGGGGCCATTTTTCATGAAAACCTCGGCCGATTTTTTCAATAGCTTCCAGGTCTTTGGACCCATTGACTCGAAATTTCTCCCAGACGTGGTCCTATACTGGCTGAACGAGACACAGCAGTCCCCATTGGATTCATGAAAACCTCGGCCGATTTTTTCAATAGCTTCCAGGTCTTTGGACCCATTGACTCGAAATTTCTCCCAGACGTGGTCCTATACTATCTGAACGAGACACAGCAGTCCGCATTGGATTCGGGTGAAATTTGTATTTTTGGTGAATATTTTAGTGAAAGGGGGCCATTTTTCATGAAAACCTCGGCCGATTTTTTCAATAGCTTCCAGGTCTTTGGACCGATTGACTCGGAATTTCTCCCAGACGTGGTCCTATACTGGCTGAACGAGACACAGCAGTCCGCATTGGATTCAGGTGAAATTTGTATTTTTGGTGAATATTTTAGTGAAAATCTTCCCTTTTTCATGAAAACGTCGGCCGATTTTTTCAATAGCTTCCAGGTCTTTGGACCGATTGACTCGGAATTTCTCCCAGACGTGGTCCTATACTGGCTGAACGAGACACAGCAGTCCGCATTGGATTCGGGTGAAATTTGTATTTTTGGTGAATATTTTAGTGAAAATCTTCCATTTTTCATGAAAACCTCGGCCGATTTTTTCAATAGCTTCCAGGTCTTTGGACCGATTGACTCGAAATTTCTCCCAGACGTGGTCCTATACTGGCTGAACGAGACACAGCAGTCCGCATTGGATTCGGGTGAAATTTGTATTTTTGGTGAATATTTTAGTGAAAATCTTCCATTTTTCATGAAAACCTCGGCCGATTTTTTCAATAGCTTCCAGGTCTTTGGACCGATTGACTCGACATTTCTCCCAGACGTGCTCCTATACTGGCTGAACGAGACACAGCAGTCCCCATTGGATTCGGGTGAAATTTGTATTTTTGGTGAATATTTTAGTGAAAGGGGGCCATTTTTAATGAAAACCTCGGCCGATTTTTTCAATAGCTTCCAGGTCTTTGGACCGATTGACTCGAAATTTCTCCCAGACGTGGTCCTCTACTGGCTGAACGAGACACAGCAGTCCGCATTGGATTCGGGTGAAATTTGTATTTTTGGTGAATATTTTAGTGAAAATCTTCCATTTTTCATGAAAACCTCGGCCGATTTTTTCAATAGCTTCCAGGTCTTTGGACCCATTGACTCGAAATTTCTCCCAGACGTGGTCCTATACTGGCTGAACGAGACACAGCAGTCCCCATTGGATTCGGGTGAAATTTGTATTTTTGGTGAATATTTTAGTGAAAATCTTCCATTTTTCATGAAAACCTCGGCCGATTTTTTCAATAGCTTCCAGGTCTTTGGACCCATTGACTCGAAATTTCTCCCAGACGTGGTCCTATACTATCTGAACGAGACACAGCAGTCCGCATTGGATTCGGGTGAAATTTGTATTTTTGGTGAATATTTTAGTGAAAGGGGGCCATTTTTCATGAAAACCTCGGCCGATTTTTTCAATAGCTTCCAGGTCTTTGGACCGATTGACTCGGAATTTCTCCCAGACGTGGTCCTATACTGGCTGAACGAGACACAGCAGTCCCCATTGGATTCGGGTGAAATTTGTATTTTTGGTGAATATTTTAGTGAAAATCTTCCCTTTTTCATGAAAACGTCGGCCGATTTTTTCAATAGCTTCCAGGTCTTTGGACCCATTGACTCGAAATTTCTCCCAGACGTGGTCCTATACTGGCTGAACGAGACACAGCAGTCCGCATTGGATTCGGGTGAAATTTGTATTTTTGGTGAATATTTTAGTGAAAATCTTCCATTTTTCATGAAAACCTCGGCCGATTTTTTCAATAGCTTCCAGGTCTTTGGACCGATTGACTCGAAATTTCTCCCAGACGTGGTCCTATACTATCTGAACGAGACACAGCAGTCCGCATTGGATTCGGGTGAAATTTGTATTTTTGGTGAATATTTTAGTGAAAGGGGGCCATTTTTAATGAAAACCTCGGCCGATTTTTTCAATAGCTTCCAGGTCTTTGGACCCATTGACTCGAAATTTCTCCCAGACGTGGTCCTGTACTGGCTGAACGAGACACAGCAGTCCGCATTGCATTCGGGTGAAATTTGTGTTTTTGGTGAATATTTTAGTGAAAGGGGGCCATTTTTCATGAAAACCTCGGCCGATTTTTTCAATAGCTTCCAGGTCTTTGGACTGATTGACTCGGAATTTCTCCCAGACGTGGTCCTATACTGGCTGAACGAGACACAGCAGTCCGCATTGGATTCGGGTGAAATTTGTATTTTTGGTGAATATTTTAGTGAAAATCTTCCATTTTTCATGAAAACCTCGGCCGATTTTTTCAATAGCTTCCAGGTCTTTGGACCCATTGACTCGAAATTTCTCCCAGACGTGGTCCTATACTGGCTGAACGAGACACAGCAGTCCGCATTGGATTCGGGTGAAATTTGTATTATTGGTGAATATTTTAGTGAAAATCTTCCATTTTTCATGAAAACCTCGGCCGATTTTTTCAATAGCTTCCAGGTCTTTGGACCGATTGACTCGGAATTTCTCCCAGACGTGGTCCTATACTGGCTGAACGAGACACAGCAGTCCGCATTGGATTCGGGTGAAATTTGTATTATTGGTGAATATTTTAGTGAAAATCTTCCATTTTTCATGAAAACCTCGGCCGATTTTTTCAATAGCTTCCAGGTCTTTGGACCGATTGACTCGAAATTTCTCCCAGACGTGGTCCTATACTGGCTGAACGAGACACAGCAGTCCCCATTGGATTCATGAAAACCTCGGCCGATTTTTTCAATAGCTTCCAGGTCTTTGGACCCATTGACTCGAAATTTCTCCCAGACGTGGTCCTATACTATCTGAACGAGACACAGCAGTCCGCATTGGATTTGGGTGAAATTTGTATTTTTGGTGAATATTTTAGTGAAAGGGGGCCATTTTTCATGAAAACCTCGGCCGATTTTTTCAATAGCTTCCAGGTCTTTGGACCGATTGACTCGGAATTTCTCCCAGACGTGGTCCTATACTGGCTGAACGAGACACAGCAGTCCGCATTGGATTCAGGTGAAATTTGTATTTTTGGTGAATATTTTAGTGAAAATCTTCCCTTTTTCATGAAAACGTCGGCCGATTTTTTCAATAGCTTCCAGGTCTTTGGACCGATTGACTCGGAATTTCTCCCAGACGTGGTCCTATACTGGCTGAACGAGACACAGCAGTCCGCATTGGATTCGGGTGAAATTTGTATTATTGGTGAATATTTTAGTGAAAATCTTCCATTTTTCATGAAAACCTCGGCCGATTTTTTCAATAGCTTCCAGGTCTTTGGACCGATTGACTCGAAATTTCTCCCAGACGTGGTCCTATACTGGCTGAACGAGACACAGCAGTCCCCATTGGATTCGGGTGAAATTTGTATTTTTGGTGAATATTTTAGTGAAAGGGGGCCATTTTTCATGAAAACCTCGGCCGATTTTTTCAATAGCTTCCAGGTCTTTGGACCCATTGACTCGAAATTTCTCCCAGACGTGGTCCTATACTGGCTGAACGAGACACAGCAGTCCCCATTGGATTCATGAAAACCTCGGCCGATTTTTTCAATAGCTTCCAGGTCTTTGGACCCATTGACTCGAAATTTCTCCCAGACGTGGTCCTATACTATCTGAACGAGACACAGCAGTCCGCATTGGATTCGGGTGAAATTTGTATTTTTGGTGAATATTTTAGTGAAAGGGGGCCATTTTTCATGAAAACCTCGGCCGATTTTTTCAATAGCTTCCAGGTCTTTGGACCGATTGACTCGGAATTTCTCCCAGACGTGGTCCTATACTGGCTGAACGAGACACAGCAGTCCGCATTGGATTCAGGTGAAATTTGTATTTTTGGTGAATATTTTAGTGAAAATCTTCCCTTTTTCATGAAAACGTCGGCCGATTTTTTCAATAGCTTCCAGGTCTTTGGACCGATTGACTCGGAATTTCTCCCAGACGTGGTCCTATACTGGCTGAACGAGACACAGCAGTCCGCATTGGATTCGGGTGAAATTTGTATTTTTGGTGAATATTTTAGTGAAAATCTTCCATTTTTCATGAAAACCTCGGCCGATTTTTTCAATAGCTTCCAGGTCTTTGGACCGATTGACTCGAAATTTCTCCCAGACGTGGTCCTATACTGGCTGAACGAGACACAGCAGTCCGCATTGGATTCGGGTGAAATTTGTATTTTTGGTGAATATTTTAGTGAAAATCTTCCATTTTTCATGAAAACCTCGGCCGATTTTTTCAATAGCTTCCAGGTCTTTGGACCCATTGACTCGAAATTTCTCCCAGACGTGGTCCTGTACTGGCTGAACGAGACACAGCAGTCCCCATTGGATTCGGGTGAAATTTGTATTTTTGGTGAATATTTTAGTGAAAGGGGGCCATTTTTAATGAAAACCTCGGCCGATTTTTTCAATAGCTTCCAGGTCTTTGGACCGATTGACTCGAAATTTCTCCCAGACGTGGTCCTATACTGGCTGAACGAGACACAGCAGTCCGCATTGGATTCGGGTGAAATTTGTATTTTTGGTGAATATTTTAGTGAAAATCTTCCATTTTTCATGAAAACCTCGGCCGATTTTTTCAATAGCTTCCAGGTCTTTGGACCGATTGACTCGAAATTTCTCCCAGACGTGGTCCTATACTGGCTGAACGAGACACAGCAGTCCCCATTGGATTCGGGTGAAATTTGTATTTTTGGTGAATATTTTAGTGAAAATCTTCCATTTTTCATGAAAACCTCGGCCGATTTTTTCAATAGCTTCCAGGTCTTTGGACCGATTGACTCGACATTTCTCCCAGACGTGCTCCTATACTGGCTGAACGAGACACAGCAGTCCCCATTGGATTCGGGTGAAATTTGTATTTTTGGTGAATATTTTAGTGAAAGGGGGCCATTTTTAATGAAAACCTCGGCCGATTTTTTCAATAGCTTCCAGGTCTTTGGACCGATTGACTCGAAATTTCTCCCAGACGTGGTCCTCTACTGGCTGAACGAGACACAGCAGTCCGCATTGGATTCGGGTGAAATTTGTATTTTTGGTGAATATTTTAGTGAAAATCTTCCATTTTTCATGAAAACCTCGGCCGATTTTTTCAATAGCTTCCAGGTCTTTGGACCCATTGACTCGAAATTTCTCCCAGACGTGGTCCTATACTGGCTGAACGAGACACAGCAGTCCCCATTGGATTCGGGTGAAATTTGTATTTTTGGTGAATATTTTAGTGAAAGGGGGCCATTTTTCATGAAAACCTCGGCCGATTTTTTCAATAGCTTCCAGGTCTTTGGACCGATTGACTCGGAATTTCTCCCAGACGTGGTCCTATACTGGCTGAACGAGACACAGCAGTCCGCATTGGATTCGGGTGAAATTTGTATTTTTGGTGAATATTTTAGTGAAAATCTTCCATTTTTCATGAAAACCTCGGCCGATTTTTTCAATAGCTTCCAGGTCTTTGGACCCATTGACTCGAAATTTCTCCCAGACGTGGTCCTATACTGGCTGAACGAGACACAGCAGTCCGCATTGGATTCGGGTGAAATTTGTATTATTGGTGAATATTTTAGTGAAAATCTTCCATTTTTCATGAAAACCTCGGCCGATTTTTTCAATAGCTTCCAGGTCTTTGGACCGATTGACTCGGAATTTCTCCCAGACGTGGTCCTATACTGGCTGAACGAGACACAGCAGTCCGCATTGGATTCGGGTGAAATTTGTATTATTGGTGAATATTTTAGTGAAAATCTTCCATTTTTCATGAAAACCTCGGCCGATTTTTTCAATAGCTTCCAGGTCTTTGGACCGATTGACTCGAAATTTCTCCCAGACGTGGTCCTATACTGGCTGAACGAGACACAGCAGTCCCCATTGGATTCATGAAAACCTCGGCCGATTTTTTCAATAGCTTCCAGGTCTTTGGACCCATTGACTCGAAATTTCTCCCAGACGTGGTCCTATACTATCTGAACGAGACACAGCAGTCCGCATTGGATTCGGGTGAAATTTGTATTTTTGGTGAATATTTTAGTGAAAGGGGGCCATTTTTCATGAAAACCTCGGCCGATTTTTTCAATAGCTTCCAGGTCTTTGGACCGATTGACTCGGAATTTCTCCCAGACGTGGTCCTATACTGGCTGAACGAGACACAGCAGTCCGCATTGGATTCAGGTGAAATTTGTATTTTTGGTGAATATTTTAGTGAAAATCTTCCCTTTTTCATGAAAACGTCGGCCGATTTTTTCAATAGCTTCCAGGTCTTTGGACCGATTGACTCGGAATTTCTCCCAGACGTGGTCCTATACTGGCTGAACGAGACACAGCAGTCCGCATTGGATTCGGGTGAAATTTGTATTATTGGTGAATATTTTAGTGAAAATCTTCCATTTTTCATGAAAACCTCGGCCGATTTTTTCAATAGCTTCCAGGTCTTTGGACCGATTGACTCGAAATTTCTCCCAGACGTGGTCCTATACTGGCTGAACGAGACACAGCAGTCCCCATTGGATTCGGGTGAAATTTGTATTTTTGGTGAATATTTTAGTGAAAGGGGGCCATTTTTCATGAAAACCTCGGCCGATTTTTTCAATAGCTTCCAGGTCTTTGGACCCATTGACTCGAAATTTCTCCCAGACGTGGTCCTATACTGGCTGAACGAGACACAGCAGTCCCCATTGGATTCATGAAAACCTCGGCCGATTTTTTCAATAGCTTCCAGGTCTTTGGACCCATTGACTCGAAATTTCTCCCAGACGTGGTCCTATACTATCTGAACGAGACACAGCAGTCCGCATTGGATTCGGGTGAAATTTGTATTTTTGGTGAATATTTTAGTGAAAGGGGGCCATTTTTCATGAAAACCTCGGCCGATTTTTTCAATAGCTTCCAGGTCTTTGGACCGATTGACTCGGAATTTCTCCCAGACGTGGTCCTATACTGGCTGAACGAGACACAGCAGTCCGCATTGGATTCAGGTGAAATTTGTATTTTTGGTGAATATTTTAGTGAAAATCTTCCCTTTTTCATGAAAACGTCGGCCGATTTTTTCAATAGCTTCCAGGTCTTTGGACCGATTGACTCGGAATTTCTCCCAGACGTGGTCCTATACTGGCTGAACGAGACACAGC
Source organism: Pagrus pagrus (assembly GCF_965226575.1). Classification (NCBI taxonomy): domain Eukaryota; kingdom Metazoa; phylum Chordata; class Actinopteri; order Spariformes; family Sparidae; genus Pagrus; species Pagrus pagrus. The sequence continues at coordinate 6,288,875 of NC_140187.1, read as the reverse complement.
AGTCCGCATTGGATTCGGGTGAAATTTGTATTTTTGGTGAATATTTTAGTGAAAATCTTCCATTTTTCATGAAAACCTCGGCCGATTTTTTCAATAGCTTCCAGGTCTTTGGACCCATTGACTCGAAATTTCTCCCAGACGTGGTCCTGTACTGGCTGAACGAGACACAGCAGTCCGCATTGGATTCGGGTGAAATTTGTATTTTTGGTGAATATTTTAGTGAAAGGGGGCCATTTTTAATGAAAACCTCGGCCGATTTTTTCAATAGCTTCCAGGTCTTTGGACCGATTGACTCGAAATTTCTCCCAGACGTGGTCCTCTACTGGCTGAACGAGACACAGCAGTCCGCATTGGATTCGGGTGAAATTTGTATTATTGGTGAATATTTTAGTGAAAATCTTCCATTTTTCATGAAAACCTCGGCCGATTTTTTCAATAGCTTCCAGGTCTTTGGACCGATTGACTCGAAATTTCTCCCAGACATGGTCCTATACTGGCTGAACGAGACACAGCAGTCCGCATTGGATTCGGGTGAAATTTGTATTATTGGTGAATATTTTAGTGAAAATCTTCCATTTTTCATGAAAACCTCGGCCGATTTTTTCAATAGCTTCCAGGTCTTTGGACCGATTGACTCGGAATTTCTCCCAGACGTGGTCCTATACTGGCTGAACGAGACACAGCAGTCCCCATTGGATTCGGGTGAAATTTGTATTTTTGGTGAATATTTTAGTGAAAGGGGGCCATTTTTAATGAAAACCTCGGCCGATTTTTTCAATAGCTTCCAGGTCTTTGGACCGATTGACTCGAAATTTCTCCCAGACGTGGTCCTATACTATCTGAACGAGACACAGCAGTCCGCATTGGATTCGGGTGAAATTTGTATTTTTGGTGAATATTTTAGTGAAAGGGGGCCATTTTTCATGAAAATCTCGGCCGATTTTTTCAATACCTTCCAGGTCTTTGGACCGATTGACTCGGAATTTCTCCCAGACGTGGTCCTATACTGGCTGAACGAGACACAGCAGTCCGCATTGGATTCGGGTGAAATTTGTATTTTTGGTGAATATTTTAGTGAAAATCTTCCATTTTTCATGAAAACCTCGGCCGATTTTTTCAATAGCTTCCAGGTCTTTGGACCCATTGACTCGAAATTTCTCCCAGACGTGGTCCTGTACTGGCTGAACGAGACACAGCAGTCCCCATTGGATTCGGGTGAAATTTGTATTTTTGGTGAATATTTTAGTGAAAGGGGGCCATTTTTAATGAAAACCTCGGCCGATTTTTTCAATAGCTTCCAGGTCTTTGGACCGATTGACTCGAAATTTCTCCCAGACGTGGTCCTATACTGGCTGAACGAGACACAGCAGTCCCCATTGGATTCGGGTGAAATTTGTATTATTGGTGAATATTTTAGTGAAAATCTTCCATTTTTCATGAAAACCTCGGCCGATTTTTTCAATAGCTTCCAGGTCTTTGGACCGATTGACTCGAAATTTCTCCCAGACGTGGTCCTATACTGGTTGAACGAGACACAGCAGTCCCCATTGGATTCGGGTGAAATTTGTATTTTTGGTGAATATTTTAGTGAAAGGGGGCCATTTTTCATGAAAACCTCGGCCGATTTTTTCAATAGCTTCCAGGTCTTTGGACCCATTGACTCGAAATTTCTCCCAGACGTGGTCCTATACTGGCTGAACGAGACACAGCAGTCCCCATTGGATTCATGAAAACCTCGGCCGATTTTTTCAATAGCTTCCAGGTCTTTGGACCGATTGACTCGGAATTTCTCCCAGACGTGGTCCTATACTGGCTGAACGAGACACAGCAGTCCGCATTGGATTCGGGTGAAATTTGTATTTTTGGTGAATATTTTAGTGAAAATCTTCCATTTTTCATGAAAACCTCGGCCGATTTTTTCAATAGCTTCCAGGTCTTTGGACCCATTGACTCGAAATTTCTCCCAGACGTGGTCCTATACTATCTGAACGAGACACAGCAGTCCGCATTGGATTCGGGTGAAATTTGTATTTTTGGTGAATATTTTAGTGAAAGGGGGCCATTTTTCATGAAAATCTCGGCCGATTTTTTCAATACCTTCCAGGTCTTTGGACCGATTGACTCGGAATTTCTCCCAGACGTGGTCCTATACTGGCTGAACGAGACACAGCAGTCCGCATTGGATTCGGGTGAAATTTGTATTTTTGGTGAATATTTTAGTGAAAATCTTCCATTTTTCATGAAAACCTCGGCCGATTTTTTCAATAGCTTCCAGGTCTTTGGACCCATTGACTCGAAATTTCTCCCAGACGTGGTCCTGTACTGGCTGAACGAGACACAGCAGTCCCCATTGGATTCGGGTGAAATTTGTATTTTTGGTGAATATTTTAGTGAAAGGGGGCCATTTTTAATGAAAACCTCGGCCGATTTTTTCAATAGCTTCCAGGTCTTTGGACCGATTGACTCGAAATTTCTCCCAGACGTGGTCCTATACTGGCTGAACGAGACACAGCAGTCCCCATTGGATTCGGGTGAAATTTGTATTATTGGTGAATATTTTAGTGAAAATCTTCCATTTTTCATGAAAACCTCGGCCGATTTTTTCAATAGCTTCCAGGTCTTTGGACCGATTGACTCGAAATTTCTCCCAGACGTGGTCCTATACTGGTTGAACGAGACACAGCAGTCCCCATTGGATTCGGGTGAAATTTGTATTTTTGGTGAATATTTTAGTGAAAGGGGGCCATTTTTCATGAAAACCTCGGCCGATTTTTTCAATAGCTTCCAGGTCTTTGGACCCATTGACTCGAAATTTCTCCCAGACGTGGTCCTATACTGGCTGAACGAGACACAGCAGTCCCCATTGGATTCATGAAAACCTCGGCCGATTTTTTCAATAGCTTCCAGGTCTTTGGACCGATTGACTCGGAATTTCTCCCAGACGTGGTCCTATACTGGCTGAACGAGACACAGCAGTCCGCATTGGATTCGGGTGAAATTTGTATTTTTGGTGAATATTTTAGTGAAAGGGGGCCATTTTTAATGAAAACCTCGGCCGATTTTTTCAATATCTTCCAGGTCTTTGGACCGATTGACTCGAAATTTCTCCCAGACGTGGTCCTATACTATCTGAACGAGACACAGCAGTCCGCATTGCATTCGGGTGAAATTTGTGTTTTTGGTGAATATTTTCGTGAAAGGGGGCCATTTTTCATGAAAACCTCGGCCGATTTTTTCAATAGCTTCCAGGTCTTTGGACCGATTGACTCGGAATTTCTCCCAGACGTGGTCCTATACTGGCTGAACGAGACACAGCAGTCCGCATTGGATTCGGGTGAAATTTGTATTTTTGGTGAATATTTTAGTGAAAATCTTCCATTTTTCATGAAAACCTCGGCCGATTTTTTCAATAGCTTCCAGGTCTTTGGACCCATTGACTCGAAATTTCTCCCAGACGTGGTCCTGTACTGGCTGAACGAGACACAGCAGTCCCCATTGGATTCGGGTGAAATTTGTATTTTTGGTGAATATTTTAGTGAAAGGGGGCCATTTTTAATGAAAACCTCGGCCGATTTTTTCAATAGCTTCCAGGTCTTTGGACCGATTGACTCGAAATTTCTCCCAGACGTGGTCCTCTACTGGCTGAACGAGACACAGCAGTCCGCATTGGATTCGGGTGAAATTTGTATTATTGGTGAATATTTTAGTGAAAATCTTCCATTTTTCATGAAAACCTCGGCCGATTTTTTCAATAGCTTCCAGGTCTTTGGACCCATTGACTCGAAATTTCTCCCAGACGTGGTCCTGTACTGGCTGAACGAGACACAGCAGTCCCCATTGGATTCGGGTGAAATTTGTATTTTTGGTGAATATTTTAGTGAAAGGGGGCCATTTTTAATGAAAACCTCGGCCGATTTTTTCAATAGCTTCCAGGTCTTTGGACCGATTGACTCGAAATTTCTCCCAGACGTGGTCCTCTACTGGCTGAACGAGACACAGCAGTCCGCATTGGATTCGGGTGAAATTTGTATTATTGGTGAATATTTTAGTGAAAATCTACCATTTTTCATGAAAACCTCGGCCGATTTTTTCAATAGCTTCCAGGTCTTTGGACCGATTGACTCGAAATTTCTCCCAGACATGGTCCTATACTGGCTGAACGAGACACAGCAGTCCGCATTGGATTCGGGTGAAATTTGTATTATTGGTGAATATTTTAGTGAAAATCTTCCATTTTTCATGAAAACCTCGGCCGATTTTTTCAATAGCTTCCAGGTCTTTGGACCGATTGACTCGGAATTTCTCCCAGACGTGGTCCTATACTGGCTGAACGAGACACAGCAGTCCCCATTGGATTCGGGTGAAATTTGTATTTTTGGTGAATATTTTAGTGAAAGGGGGCCATTTTTAATGAAAACCTCGGCCGATTTTTTCAATAGCTTCCAGGTCTTTGGACCGATTGACTCGAAATTTCTCCCAGACGTGGTCCTATACTATCTGAACGAGACACAGCAGTCCGCATTGGATTCGGGTGAAATTTGTATTTTTGGTGAATATTTTAGTGAAAGGGGGCCATTTTTCATGAAAATCTCGGCCGATTTTTTCAATACCTTCCAGGTCTTTGGACCGATTGACTCGGAATTTCTCCCAGACGTGGTCCTATACTGGCTGAACGAGACACAGCAGTCCGCATTGGATTCGGGTGAAATTTGTATTTTTGGTGAATATTTTAGTGAAAATCTTCCATTTTTCATGAAAACCTCGGCCGATTTTTTCAATAGCTTCCAGGTCTTTGGACCCATTGACTCGAAATTTCTCCCAGACGTGGTCCTGTACTGGCTGAACGAGACACAGCAGTCCCCATTGGATTCGGGTGAAATTTGTATTTTTGGTGAATATTTTAGTGAAAGGGGGCCATTTTTAATGAAAACCTCGGCCGATTTTTTCAATAGCTTCCAGGTCTTTGGACCGATTGACTCGAAATTTCTCCCAGACGTGGTCCTATACTGGCTGAACGAGACACAGCAGTCCCCATTGGATTCGGGTGAAATTTGTATTATTGGTGAATATTTTAGTGAAAATCTTCCATTTTTCATGAAAACCTCGGCCGATTTTTTCAATAGCTTCCAGGTCTTTGGACCGATTGACTCGAAATTTCTCCCAGACGTGGTCCTATACTGGTTGAACGAGACACAGCAGTCCCCATTGGATTCGGGTGAAATTTGTATTTTTGGTGAATATTTTAGTGAAAGGGGGCCATTTTTCATGAAAACCTCGGCCGATTTTTTCAATAGCTTCCAGGTCTTTGGACCCATTGACTCGAAATTTCTCCCAGACGTGGTCCTATACTGGCTGAACGAGACACAGCAGTCCCCATTGGATTCATGAAAACCTCGGCCGATTTTTTCAATAGCTTCCAGGTCTTTGGACCGATTGACTCGGAATTTCTCCCAGACGTGGTCCTATACTGGCTGAACGAGACACAGCAGTCCGCATTGGATTCGGGTGAAATTTGTATTTTTGGTGAATATTTTAGTGAAAATCTTCCATTTTTCATGAAAACCTCGGCCGATTTTTTCAATAGCTTCCAGGTCTTTGGACCCATTGACTCGAAATTTCTCCCAGACGTGGTCCTATACTATCTGAACGAGACACAGCAGTCCGCATTGGATTCGGGTGAAATTTGTATTTTTGGTGAATATTTTAGTGAAAGGGGGCCATTTTTAATGAAAACCTCGGCCGATTTTTTCAATAGCTTCCAGGTCTTTGGACCCATTGACTCGAAATTTCTCCCAGACGTGGTCCTATACTATCTGAACGAGACACAGCAGTCCGCATTGCATTCGGGTGAAATTTGTGTTTTTGGTGAATATTTTAGTGAAAGGGGGCCATTTTTCATGAAAACCTCGGCCGATTTTTTCAATAGCTTCCAGGTCTTTGGACCGATTGACTCGGAATTTCTCCCAGACGTGGTCCTATACTGGCTGAACGAGACACAGCAGTCCGCATTGGATTCGGGTGAAATTTGTATTTTTGGTGAATATTTTAGTGAAAATCTTCCATTTTTCATGAAAACCTCGGCCGATTTTTTCAATAGCTTCCAGGTCTTTGGACCCATTGACTCGAAATTTCTCCCAGACGTGGTCCTGTACTGGCTGAACGAGACACAGCAGTCCCCATTGGATTCGGGTGAAATTTGTATTTTTGGTGAATATTTTAGTGAAAGGGGGCCATTTTTAATGAAAACCTCGGCCGATTTTTTCAATAGCTTCCAGGTCTTTGGACCGATTGACTCGAAATTTCTCCCAGACGTGGTCCTCTACTGGCTGAACGAGACACAGCAGTCCGCATTGGATTCGGGTGAAATTTGTATTATTGGTGAATATTTTAGTGAAAATCTTCCATTTTTCATGAAAACCTCGGCCGATTTTTTCAATAGCTTCCAGGTCTTTGGACCGATTGACTCGAAATTTCTCCCAGACGTGGTCCTATACTGGCTGAACGAGACACAGCAGTCCGCATTGGATTCGGGTGAAATTTGTATTATTGGTGAATATTTTAGTGAAAATCTTCCATTTTTCATGAAAACCTCGGCCGATTTTTTCAATAGCTTCCAGGTCTTTGGACCCATTGACTCGAAATTTCTCCCAGACGTGGTCCTATACTGGCTGAACGAGACACAGCAGTCCCCATTGGATTCGGGTGAAATTTGTATTTTTGGTGAATATTTTAGTGAAAATCTTCCATTTTTCATGAAAACCTCGGCCGATTTTTTCAATAGCTTCCAGGTCTTTGGACCGATTGACTCGAAATTTCTCCCAGACGTGGTCCTATACTGGCTGAACGAGACACAGCAGTCCCCATTGGATTCGGGTGAAATTTGTATTTTTGGTGAATATTTTAGTGAAAGGGGGCCATTTTTCATGAAAACCTCGGCCGATTTTTTCAATAGCTTCCAGGTCTTTGGACCCATTGACTCGAAATTTCTCCCAGACGTGGTCCTATACTGGCTGAACGAGACACAGCAGTCCCCATTGGATTCATGAAAACCTCGGCCGATTTTTTCAATAGCTTCCAGGTCTTTGGACCGATTGACTCGGAATTTCTCCCAGACGTGGTCCTATACTGGCTGAACGAGACACAGCAGTCCGCATTGGATTCGGGTGAAATTTGTATTTTTGGTGAATATTTTAGTGAAAATCTTCCATTTTTCATGAAAACCTCGGCCGATTTTTTCAATAGCTTCCAGGTCTTTGGACCCATTGACTCGAAATTTCTCCCAGACGTGGTCCTATACTATCTGAACGAGACACAGCAGTCCGCATTGGATTCGGGTGAAATTTGTATTTTTGGTGAATATTTTAGTGAAAGGGGGCCATTTTTAATGAAAACCTCGGCCGATTTTTTCAATAGCTTCCAGGTCTTTGGACCCATTGACTCGAAATTTCTCCCAGACGTGGTCCTATACTATCTGAACGAGACACAGCAGTCCGCATTGCATTCGGGTGAAATTTGTGTTTTTGGTGAATATTTTAGTGAAAGGGGGCCATTTTTCATGAAAACCTCGGCCGATTTTTTCAATAGCTTCCAGGTCTTTGGACCGATTGACTCGGAATTTCTCCCAGACGTGGTCCTATACTGGCTGAACGAGACACAGCAGTCCGCATTGGATTCGGGTGAAATTTGTATTTTTGGTGAATATTTTAGTGAAAATCTTCCATTTTTCATGAAAACCTCGGCCGATTTTTTCAATAGCTTCCAGGTCTTTGGACCCATTGACTCGAAATTTCTCCCAGACGTGGTCCTGTACTGGCTGAACGAGACACAGCAGTCCCCATTGGATTCGGGTGAAATTTGTATTTTTGGTGAATATTTTAGTGAAAGGGGGCCATTTTTAATGAAAACCTCGGCCGATTTTTTCAATAGCTTCCAGGTCTTTGGACCGATTGACTCGAAATTTCTCCCAGACGTGGTCCTCTACTGGCTGAACGAGACACAGCAGTCCGCATTGGATTCGGGTGAAATTTGTATTATTGGTGAATATTTTAGTGAAAATCTTCCATTTTTCATGAAAACCTCGGCCGATTTTTTCAATAGCTTCCAGGTCTTTGGACCGATTGACTCGAAATTTCTCCCAGACGTGGTCCTATACTGGCTGAACGAGACACAGCAGTCCGCATTGGATTCGGGTGAAATTTGTATTATTGGTGAATATTTTAGTGAAAATCTTCCATTTTTCATGAAAACCTCGGCCGATTTTTTCAATAGCTTCCAGGTCTTTGGACCCATTGACTCGAAATTTCTCCCAGACGTGGTCCTATACTGGCTGAACGAGACACAGCAGTCCCCATTGGATTCGGGTGAAATTTGTATTTTTGGTGAATATTTTAGTGAAAATCTTCCATTTTTCATGAAAACCTCGGCCGATTTTTTCAATAGCTTCCAGGTCTTTGGACCGATTGACTCGAAATTTCTCCCAGACGTGGTCCTATACTGGCTGAACGAGACACAGCAGTCCCCATTGGATTCGGGTGAAATTTGTATTTTTGGTGAATATTTTAGTGAAAGGGGGCCATTTTTCATGAAAACCTCGGCCGATTTTTTCAATAGCTTCCAGGTCTTTGGACCCATTGACTCGAAATTTCTCCCAGACGTGGTCCTATACTGGCTGAACGAGACACAGCAGTCCCCATTGGATTCATGAAAACCTCGGCCGATTTTTTCAATAGCTTCCAGGTCTTTGGACCCATTGACTCGAAATTTCTCCCAGACGTGGTCCTATACTATCTGAACGAGACACAGCAGTCCGCATTGGATTCGGGTGAAATTTGTATTTTTGGTGAATATTTTAGTGAAAGGGGGCCATTTTTCATGAAAACCTCGGCCGATTTTTTCAATAGCTTCCAGGTCTTTGGACCGATTGACTCGGAATTTCTCCCAGACGTGGTCCTATACTGGCTGAACGAGACACAGCAGTCCGCATTGGATTCAGGTGAAATTTGTATTTTTGGTGAATATTTTAGTGAAAATCTTCCCTTTTTCATGAAAACGTCGGCCGATTTTTTCAATAGCTTCCAGGTCTTTGGACCGATTGACTCGGAATTTCTCCCAGACGTGGTCCTATACTGGCTGAACGAGACACAGCAGTCCGCATTGGATTCGGGTGAAATTTGTATTTTTGGTGAATATTTTAGTGAAAATCTTCCATTTTTCATGAAAACCTCGGCCGATTTTTTCAATAGCTTCCAGGTCTTTGGACCCATTGACTCGAAATTTCTCCCAGACGTGGTCCTGTACTGGCTGAACGAGACACAGCAGTCCCCATTGGATTCGGGTGAAATTTGTATTTTTGGTGAATATTTTAGTGAAAGGGGGCCATTTTTCATGAAAACCTCGGCCGATTTTTTCAATAGCTTCCAGGTCTTTGGACCGATTGACTCGAAATTTCTCCCAGACGTGGTCCTATACTGGTTGAACGAGACACAGCAGTCCCCATTGGATTCGGGTGAAATTTGTATTTTTGGTGAATATTTTAGTGAAAGGGGGCCATTTTTCATGAAAACCTCGGCCGATTTTTTCAATAGCTTCCAGGTCTTTGGACCCATTGACTCGAAATTTCTCCCAGACGTGGTCCTATACTGGCTGAACGAGACACAGCAGTCCCCATTGGATTCATGAAAACCTCGGCCGATTTTTTCAATAGCTTCCAGGTCTTTGGACCGATTGACTCGGAATTTCTCCCAGACGTGGTCCTATACTGGCTGAACGAGACACAGCAGTCCGCATTGGATTCGGGTGAAATTTGTATTTTTGGTGAATATTTTAGTGAAAATCTTCCATTTTTCATGAAAACCTCGGCCGATTTTTTCAATAGCTTCCAGGTCTTTGGACCCATTGACTCGAAATTTCTCCCAGACGTGGTCCTATACTATCTGAACGAGACACAGCAGTCCGCATTGCATTCGGGTGAAATTTGTGTTTTTGGTGAATATTTTAGTGAAAGGGGGCCATTTTTCATGAAAACCTCGGCCGATTTTTTCAATAGCTTCCAGGTCTTTGGACCGATTGACTCGGAATTTCTCCCAGACGTGGTCCTATACTGGCTGAACGAGACACAGCAGTCCGCATTGGATTCGGGTGAAATTTGTATTTTTGGTGAATATTTTAGTGAAAATCTTCCATTTTTCATGAAAACCTCGGCCGATTTTTTCAATAGCTTCCAGGTCTTTGGACCCATTGACTCGAAATTTCTCCCAGACGTGGTCCTGTACTGGCTGAACGAGACACAGCAGTCCCCATTGGATTCGGGTGAAATTTGTATTTTTGGTGAATATTTTAGTGAAAGGGGGCCATTTTTAATGAAAACCTCGGCCGATTTTTTCAATAGCTTCCAGGTCTTTGGACCGATTGACTCGAAATTTCTCCCAGACGTGGTCCTCTACTGGCTGAACGAGACACAGCAGTCCGCATTGGATTCGGGTGAAATTTGTATTATTGGTGAATATTTTAGTGAAAATCTTCCATTTTTCATGAAAACCTCGGCCGATTTTTTCAATAGCTTCCAGGTCTTTGGACCGATTGACTCGAAATTTCTCCCAGACGTGGTCCTATACTGGCTGAACGAGACACAGCAGTCCGCATTGGATTCGGGTGAAATTTGTATTATTGGTGAATATTTTAGTGAAAATCTTCCATTTTTCATGAAAACCTCGGCCGATTTTTTCAATAGCTTCCAGGTCTTTGGACCCATTGACTCGAAATTTCTCCCAGACGTGGTCCTATACTGGCTGAACGAGACACAGCAGTCCCCATTGGATTCGGGTGAAATTTGTATTTTTGGTGAATATTTTAGTGAAAATCTTCCATTTTTCATGAAAACCTCGGCCGATTTTTTCAATAGCTTCCAGGTCTTTGGACCGATTGACTCGAAATTTCTCCCAGACGTGGTCCTATACTGGCTGAACGAGACACAGCAGTCCCCATTGGATTCGGGTGAAATTTGTATTTTTGGTGAATATTTTAGTGAAAGGGGGCCATTTTTCATGAAAACCTCGGCCGATTTTTTCAATAGCTTCCAGGTCTTTGGACCCATTGACTCGAAATTTCTCCCAGACGTGGTCCTATACTGGCTGAACGAGACACAGCAGTCCCCATTGGATTCATGAAAACCTCGGCCGATTTTTTCAATAGCTTCCAGGTCTTTGGACCCATTGACTCGAAATTTCTCCCAGACGTGGTCCTATACTATCTGAACGAGACACAGCAGTCCGCATTGGATTCGGGTGAAATTTGTATTTTTGGTGAATATTTTAGTGAAAGGGGGCCATTTTTCATGAAAACCTCGGCCGATTTTTTCAATAGCTTCCAGGTCTTTGGACCGATTGACTCGGAATTTCTCCCAGACGTGGTCCTATACTGGCTGAACGAGACACAGCAGTCCGCATTGGATTCAGGTGAAATTTGTATTTTTGGTGAATATTTTAGTGAAAATCTTCCCTTTTTCATGAAAACGTCGGCCGATTTTTTCAATAGCTTCCAGGTCTTTGGACCGATTGACTCGGAATTTCTCCCAGACGTGGTCCTATACTGGCTGAACGAGACACAGCAGTCCGCATTGGATTCGGGTGAAATTTGTATTTTTGGTGAATATTTTAGTGAAAATCTTCCATTTTTCATGAAAACCTCGGCCGATTTTTTCAATAGCTTCCAGGTCTTTGGACCCATTGACTCGAAATTTCTCCCAGACGTGGTCCTGTACTGGCTGAACGAGACACAGCAGTCCCCATTGGATTCGGGTGAAATTTGTATTTTTGGTGAATATTTTAGTGAAAGGGGGCCATTTTTCATGAAAACCTCGGCCGATTTTTTCAATAGCTTCCAGGTCTTTGGACCGATTGACTCGAAATTTCTCCCAGACGTGGTCCTATACTGGTTGAACGAGACACAGCAGTCCCCATTGGATTCGGGTGAAATTTGTATTTTTGGTGAATATTTTAGTGAAAGGGGGCCATTTTTCATGAAAACCTCGGCCGATTTTTTCAATAGCTTCCAGGTCTTTGGACCCATTGACTCGAAATTTCTCCCAGACGTGGTCCTATACTGGCTGAACGAGACACAGCAGTCCCCATTGGATTCATGAAAACCTCGGCCGATTTTTTCAATAGCTTCCAGGTCTTTGGACCGATTGACTCGGAATTTCTCCCAGACGTGGTCCTATACTGGCTGAACGAGACACAGCAGTCCGCATTGGATTCGGGTGAAATTTGTATTTTTGGTGAATATTTTAGTGAAAATCTTCCATTTTTCATGAAAACCTCGGCCGATTTTTTCAATAGCTTCCAGGTCTTTGGACCCATTGACTCGAAATTTCTCCCAGACGTGGTCCTATACTATCTGAACGAGACACAGCAGTCCGCATTGGATTCGGGTGAAATTTGTATTTTTGGTGAATATTTTAGTGAAAGGGGGCCATTTTTAATGAAAACCTCGGCCGATTTTTTCAATAGCTTCCAGGTCTTTGGACCCATTGACTCGAAATTTCTCCCAGACGTGGTCCTGTACTGGCTGAACGAGACACAGCAGTCCCCATTGGATTCGGGTGAAATTTGTATTTTTGGTGAATATTTTAGTGAAAGGGGGCCATTTTTAATGAAAACCTCGGCCGATTTTTTCAATATCTTCCAGGTCTTTGGACCGATTGACTCGAAATTTCTCCCAGACGTGGTCCTATACTATCTGAACGAGACACAGCAGTCCGCATTGCATTCGGGTGAAATTTGTGTTTTTGGTGAATATTTTAGTGAAAGGGGGCCATTTTTCATGAAAACCTCGGCCGATTTTTTCAATAGCTTCCAGGTCTTTGGACCGATTGACTCGGAATTTCTCCCAGACGTGGTCCTATACTGGCTGAACGAGACACAGCAGTCCGCATTGGATTCGGGTGAAATTTGTATTTTTGGTGAATATTTTAGTGAAAATCTTCCATTTTTCATGAAAACCTCGGCCGATTTTTTCAATAGCTTCCAGGTCTTTGGACCCATTGACTCGAAATTTCTCCCAGACGTGGTCCTGTACTGGCTGAACGAGACACAGCAGTCCCCATTGGATTCGGGTGAAATTTGTATTTTTGGTGAATATTTTAGTGAAAGGGGGCCATTTTTAATGAAAACCTCGGCCGATTTTTTCAATAGCTTCCAGGTCTTTGGACCGATTGACTCGAAATTTCTCCCAGACGTGGTCCTCTACTGGCTGAACGAGACACAGCAGTCCGCATTGGATTCGGGTGAAATTTGTATTATTGGTGAATATTTTAGTGAAAATCTTCCATTTTTCATGAAAACCTCGGCCGATTTTTTCAATAGCTTCCAGGTCTTTGGACCGATTGACTCGGAATTTCTCCCAGACGTGGTCCTATACTGGCTGAACGAGACACAGCAGTCCCCATTGGATTCGGGTGAAATTTGTATTTTTGGTGAATATTTTAGTGAAAATCTTCCATTTTTCATGAAAACCTCGGCCGATTTTTTCAATAGCTTCCAGGTCTTTGGACCGATTGACTCGAAATTTCTCCCAGACGTGGTCCTATACTGGCTGAACGAGACACAGCAGTCCCCATTGGATTCGGGTGAAATTTGTATTTTTGGTGAATATTTTAGTGAAAGGGGGCCATTTTTCATGAAAACCTCGGCCGATTTTTTCAATAGCTTCCAGGTCTTTGGACCCATTGACTCGAAATTTCTCCCAGACGTGGTCCTATACTGGCTGAACGAGACACAGCAGTCCCCATTGGATTCATGAAAACCTCGGCCGATTTTTTCAATAGCTTCCAGGTCTTTGGACCCATTGACTCGAAATTTCTCCCAGACGTGGTCCTATACTATCTGAACGAGACACAGCAGTCCGCATTGGATTCGGGTGAAATTTGTATTTTTGGTGAATATTTTAGTGAAAGGGGGCCATTTTTCATGAAAACCTCGGCCGATTTTTTCAATAGCTTCCAGGTCTTTGGACCGATTGACTCGGAATTTCTCCCAGACGTGGTCCTATACTGGCTGAACGAGACACAGCAGTCCGCATTGGATTCAGGTGAAATTTGTATTTTTGGTGAATATTTTAGTGAAAATCTTCCCTTTTTCATGAAAACGTCGGCCGATTTTTTCAATAGCTTCCAGGTCTTTGGACCGATTGACTCGGAATTTCTCCCAGACGTGGTCCTATACTGGCTGAACGAGACACAGCAGTCCGCATTGGATTCGGGTGAAATTTGTATTTTTGGTGAATATTTTAGTGAAAATCTTCCATTTTTCATGAAAACCTCGGCCGATTTTTTCAATAGCTTCCAGGTCTTTGGACCCATTGACTCGAAATTTCTCCCAGACGTGGTCCTGTACTGGCTGAACGAGACACAGCAGTCCCCATTGGATTCGGGTGAAATTTGTATTTTTGGTGAATATTTTAGTGAAAGGGGGCCATTTTTAATGAAAACCTCGGCCGATTTTTTCAATAGCTTCCAGGTCTTTGGACCGATTGACTCGAAATTTCTCCCAGACGTGGTCCTCTACTGGCTGAACGAGACACAGCAGTCCGCATTGGATTCGGGTGAAATTTGTATTATTGGTGAATATTTTAGTGAAAATCTTCCATTTTTCATGAAAACCTCGGCCGATTTTTTCAATAGCTTCCAGGTCTTTGGACCGATTGACTCGAAATTTCTCCCAGACGTGGTCCTATACTGGCTGAACGAGACACAGCAGTCCGCATTGGATTCGGGTGAAATTTGTATTATTGGTGAATATTTTAGTGAAAATCTTCCATTTTTCATGAAAACCTCGGCCGATTTTTTCAATAGCTTCCAGGTCTTTGGACCGATTGACTCGGAATTTCTCCCAGACGTGGTCCTATACTGGCTGAACGAGACACAGCAGTCCGCATTGGATTCGGGTGAAATTTGTATTATTGGTGAATATTTTAGTGAAAATCTTCCATTTTTCATGAAAACCTCGGCCGATTTTTTCAATAGCTTCCAGGTCTTTGGACCCATTGACTCGAAATTTCTCCCAGACGTGGTCCTATACTGGCTGAACGAGACACAGCAGTCCCCATTGGATTCATGAAAACCTCGGCTGATTTTTTCAATAGCTTCCAGGTCTTTGGACCGATTGACTCGGAATTTCTCCCAGACGTGGTCCTATACTGGCTGAACGAGACACAGCAGTCCGCATTGGATTCGGGTGAAATTTGTATTTTTGGTGAATATTTTAGTGAAAATCTTCCATTTTTCATGAAAACCTCGGCCGATTTTTTCAATAGCTTCCAGGTCTTTGGACCCATTGACTCGAAATTTCTCCCAGACGTGGTCCTATACTATCTGAACGAGACACAGCAGTCCGCATTGGATTCGGGTGAAATTTGTATTTTTGGTGAATATTTTAGTGAAAGGGGGCCATTTTTCATGAAAACCTCGGCCGATTTTTTCAATAGCTTCCAGGTCTTTGGACCGATTGACTCGAAATTTCTCCCAGACGTGGTCCTATACTGGCTGAACGAGACACAGCAGTCCCCATTGGATTCGGGTGAAATTTGTATTTTTGGTGAATATTTTAGTGAAAGGGGGCCATTTTTAATGAAAACCTCTGCCGATTTTTTCAATATCTTCCAGGTCTTTGGACCGATTGACTCGAAATTTCTCCCAGACGTGGTCCTATACTATCTGAACGAGACACAGCAGTCCGCATTGCATTCGGGTGAAATTTGTGTTTTTGGTGAATATTTTAGTGAAAGGGGGCCATTTTTCATGAAAACCTCGGCCGATTTTTTCAATAGCTTCCAGGTCTTTGGACCGATTGACTCGGAATTTCTCCCAGACGTGGTCCTATACTGGCTGAACGAGACACAGCAGTCCGCATTGGATTCGGGTGAAATTTGTATTTTTGGTGAATATTTTAGTGAAAATCTTCCATTTTTCATGAAAACCTCGGCCGATTTTTTCAATAGCTTCCAGGTCTTTGGACCCATTGACTCGAAATTTCTCCCAGACGTGGTCCTGTACTGGCTGAACGAGACACAGCAGTCCCCATTGGATTCGGGTGAAATTTGTATTTTTGGTGAATATTTTAGTGAAAATCTTCCATTTTTCATGAAAACCTCGGCCGATTTTTTCAATAGCTTCCAGGTCTTTGGACCGATTGACTCGAAATTTCTCCCAGACGTGGTCCTATACTGGCTGAACGAGACACAGCAGTCCGCATTGGATTCGGGTGAAATTTGTATTATTGGTGAATATTTTAGTGAAAATCTTCCATTTTTCATGAAAACCTCGGCCGATTTTTTCAATAGCTTCCAGGTCTTTGGACCGATTGACTCGGAATTTCTCCCAGACGTGGTCCTATACTGGCTGAACGAGACACAGCAGTCCGCATTGGATTCGGGTGAAATTTGTATTATTGGTGAATATTTTAGTGAAAATCTTCCATTTTTCATGAAAACCTCGGCCGATTTTTTCAATAGCTTCCAGGTCTTTGGACCCATTGACTCGAAATTTCTCCCAGACGTGGTCCTATACTGGCTGAACGAGACACAGCAGTCCCCATTGGATTCATGAAAACCTCGGCCGATTTTTTCAATAGCTTCCAGGTCTTTGGACCGATTGACTCGGAATTTCTCCCAGACGTGGTCCTATACTGGCTGAACGAGACACAGCAGTCCGCATTGGATTCGGGTGAAATTTGTATTTTTGGTGAATATTTTAGTGAAAATCTTCCATTTTTCATGAAAACCTCGGCCGATTTTTTCAATAGCTTCCAGGTCTTTGGACCCATTGACTCGAAATTTCTCCCAGACGTGGTCCTATACTATCTGAACGAGACACAGCAGTCCGCATTGGATTCGGGTGAAATTTGTATTTTTGGTGAATATTTTAGTGAAAGGGGGCCATTTTTCATGAAAACCTCGGCCGATTTTTTCAATAGCTTCCAGGTCTTTGGACCGATTGACTCGAAATTTCTCCCAGACGTGGTCCTATACTGGCTGAACGAGACACAGCAGTCCCCATTGGATTCGGGTGAAATTTGTATTTTTGGTGAATATTTTAGTGAAAGGGGGCCATTTTTAATGAAAACCTCTGCCGATTTTTTCAATATCTTCCAGGTCTTTGGACCGATTGACTCGAAATTTCTCCCAGACGTGGTCCTATACTATCTGAACGAGACACAGCAGTCCGCATTGCATTCGGGTGAAATTTGTGTTTTTGGTGAATATTTTAGTGAAAGGGGGCCATTTTTCATGAAAACCTCGGCCGATTTTTTCAATAGCTTCCAGGTCTTTGGACCGATTGACTCGGAATTTCTCCCAGACGTGGTCCTATACTGGCTGAACGAGACACAGCAGTCCGCATTGGATTCGGGTGAAATTTGTATTTTTGGTGAATATTTTAGTGAAAATCTTCCATTTTTCATGAAAACCTCGGCCGATTTTTTCAATAGCTTCCAGGTCTTTGGACCCATTGACTCGAAATTTCTCCCAGACGTGGTCCTGTACTGGCTGAACGAGACACAGCAGTCCCCATTGGATTCGGGTGAAATTTGTATTTTTGGTGAATATTTTAGTGAAAGGGGGCCATTTTTAATGAAAACCTCGGCCGATTTTTTCAATAGCTTCCAGGTCTTTGGACCGATTGACTCGAAATTTCTCCCAGACGTGGTCCTATACTGGCTGAACGAGACACAGCAGTCCGCATTGGATTCGGGTGAAATTTGTATTATTGGTGAATATTTTAGTGAAAATCTTCCATTTTTCATGAAAACCTCGGCCGATTTTTTCAATAGCTTCCAGGTCTTTGGACCGATTGACTCGAAATTTCTCCCAGACGTGGTCCTATACTGGCTGAACGAGACACAGCAGTCCCCATTGGATTCGGGTGAAATTTGTATTTTTGGTGAATATTTTACTGAAAGGGGGCCATTTTTAATGAAAACCTCGGCCGATTTTTTCAATAGCTTCCAGGTCTTTGGACCGATTGACTCGAAATTTCTCCCAGACGTGGTCCTATACTGGCTGAACGAGACACAGCAGTCCGCATTGGATTCGGGTGAAATTTGTATTTTTGGTGAATATTTTAGTGAAAATCTTCCATTTTTCATGAAAACCTCGGCCGATTTTTTCAATAGCTTCCAGGTCTTTGGACCCATTGACTCGAAATTTCTCCCAGACGTGGTCCTGTACTGGCTGAACGAGACACAGCAGTCCCCATTGGATTCGGGTGAAATTTGTATTTTTGGTGAATATTTTAGTGAAAGGGGGCCATTTTTAATGAAAACCTCGGCCGATTTTTTCAATAGCTTCCAGGTCTTTGGACCGATTGACTCGAAATTTCTCCCAGACGTGGTCCTATACTGGCTGAACGAGACACAGCAGTCCGCATTGGATTCGGGTGAAATTTGTATTATTGGTGAATATTTTAGTGAAAATCTTCCATTTTTCATGAAAACCTCGGCCGATTTTTTCAATAGCTTCCAGGTCTTTGGACCGATTGACTCGAAATTTCTCCCAGACGTGGTCCTATACTGGCTGAACGAGACACAGCAGTCCCCATTGGATTCGGGTGAAATTTGTATTTTTGGTGAATATTTTACTGAAAGGGGGCCATTTTTAATGAAAACCTCGGCCGATTTTTTCAATAGCTTCCAGGTCTTTGGACCGATTGACTCGAAATTTCTCCCAGACGTGGTCCTATACTGGCTGAACGAGACACAGCAGTCCGCATTGGATTCGGGTGAAATTTGTATTTTTGGTGAATATTTTAGTGAAAATCTTCCATTTTTCATGAAAACCTCGGCCGATTTTTTCAATAGCTTCCAGGTCTTTGGACCCATTGACTCGAAATTTCTCCCAGACGTGGTCCTGTACTGGCTGAACGAGACACAGCAGTCCCCATTGGATTCGGGTGAAATTTGTATTTTTGGTGAATATTTTAGTGAAAGGGGGCCATTTTTAATGAAAACCTCGGCCGATTTTTTCAATAGCTTCCAGGTCTTTGGACCGATTGACTCGAAATTTCTCCCAGACGTGGTCCTATACTGGCTGAACGAGACACAGCAGTCCGCATTGGATTCGGGTGAAATTTGTA
Source organism: Pagrus pagrus (assembly GCF_965226575.1). Taxonomy (NCBI): domain Eukaryota; kingdom Metazoa; phylum Chordata; class Actinopteri; order Spariformes; family Sparidae; genus Pagrus; species Pagrus pagrus. Next base: position 6,269,752 of record NC_140187.1, on the reverse strand, counting down.
TTATTGGTGAATATTTTAGTGAAAATCTTCCATTTTTCATGAAAACCTCGGCCGATTTTTTCAATAGCTTCCAGGTCTTTGGACCCATTGACTCGAAATTTCTCCCAGACGTGGTCCTATACTGGCTGAACGAGACACAGCAGTCCCCATTGGATTCATGAAAACCTCGGCCGATTTTTTCAATAGCTTCCAGGTCTTTGGACCGATTGACTCGGAATTTCTCCCAGACGTGGTCCTATACTGGCTGAACGAGACACAGCAGTCCGCATTGGATTCGGGTGAAATTTGTATTTTTGGTGAATATTTTAGTGAAAGGGGGCCATTTTTCATGAAAACCTCGGCCGATTTTTTCAATAGCTTCCAGGTCTTTGGACCAATTGACTCGAAATTTCTCCCAGACGTGGTCCTATACTGGCTGAACGAGACACAGCAGTCCCCATTGGATTCATGAAAACCTCGGCCGATTTTTTCAATAGCTTCCAGGTCTTTGGACCGATTGACTCGGAATTTCTCCCAGACGTGGTCCTATACTGGCTGAACGAGACACAGCAGTCCGCATTGGATTCGGGTGAAATTTGTATTATTGGTGAATATTTTAGTGAAAATCTTCCATTTTTCATGAAAACCTCGGCCGATTTTTTCAATAGCTTCCAGGTCTTTGGACCGATTGACTCGAAATTTCTCCCAGACGTGGTCCTATACTATCTGAACGAGACACAGCAGTCCGCATTGGATTCGGGTGAAATTTGTATTTTTGGTGAATATTTTAGTAAAAGGGGGCCATTTTTCATGAAAACCTCTGCCGATTTTTTCAATAGCTTCCAGGTCTTTGGACCGATTGACTCGGAATTTCTCCCAGACGTGGTCCTATACTGGCTGAACGAGACACAGCAGTCCGCATTGGATTCGGGTGAAATTTATATTTTTGCTGAATATTTTAGTGAAAATCTTCCATTTTTCATGAAAACCTCGGCCGATTTTTTCAATAGCTTCCAGGTCTTTGGACCCATTGACTCGAAATTTCTCCCAGACGTGGTCCTATACTGGCTGAACGAGACACAGCAGTCCCCATTGGATTCGGGTGAAATTTGTATTTTTGGTGAATGTTTTAGTGAAAGGGGGCCATTTTTCATGAAAACCTCGGCCGATTTTTTCAATAGCTTCCAGGTCTTTGGACCCATTGACTCGAAATTTCTCCCAGACGTGGTCCTATACTGGCTGAACGAGACACAGCAGTCCCCATTGGATTCATGAAAACCTCGGCCGATTTTTTCAATAGCTTCCAGGTCTTTGGACCGATTGACTCGGAATTTCTCCCAGACGTGGTCCTATACTGGCTGAACGAGACACAGCAGTCCGCATTGGATTCGGGTGAAATTTGTATTTTTGGTGAATATTTTAGTGAAAGGGGGCCATTTTTCATGAAAACCTCGGCCGATTTTTTCAATAGCTTCCAGGTCTTTGGACCAATTGACTCGAAATTTCTCCCAGACGTGGTCCTATACTGGCTGAACGAGACACAGCAGTCCCCATTGGATTCATGAAAACCTCGGCCGATTTTTTCAATAGCTTCCAGGTCTTTGGACCGATTGACTCGGAATTTCTCCCAGACGTGGTCCTATACTGGCTGAACGAGACACAGCAGTCCGCATTGGATTCGGGTGAAATTTGTATTATTGGTGAATATTTTAGTGAAAATCTTCCATTTTTCATGAAAACCTCGGCCGATTTTTTCAATAGCTTCCAGGTCTTTGGACCGATTGACTCGAAATTTCTCCCAGACGTGGTCCTATACTATCTGAACGAGACACAGCAGTCCGCATTGGATTCGGGTGAAATTTGTATTTTTGGTGAATATTTTAGTAAAAGGGGGCCATTTTTCATGAAAACCTCTGCCGATTTTTTCAATAGCTTCCAGGTCTTTGGACCGATTGACTCGGAATTTCTCCCAGACGTGGTCCTATACTGGCTGAACGAGACACAGCAGTCCGCATTGGATTCGGGTGAAATTTATATTTTTGCTGAATATTTTAGTGAAAATCTTCCATTTTTCATGAAAACCTCGGCCGATTTTTTCAATAGCTTCCAGGTCTTTGGACCCATTGACTCGAAATTTCTCCCAGACGTGGTCCTATACTGGCTGAACGAGACACAGCAGTCCCCATTGGATTCATGAAAACCTCGGCCGATTTTTTCAATAGCTTCCAGGTCTTTGGACCGATTGACTCGGAATTTCTCCCAGACGTGGTCCTATACTATCTGAACGAGACACAGCAGTCCGCATTGGATTCGGGTGAAATTTGTATTTTTGGTGAATATTTTAGTGAAAGGGGGCCATTTTTCATGAAAACCTCGGCCGATTTTTTCAATAGCTTCCAGGTCTTTGGACCCATTGACTCGAAATTTCTCCCAGACGTGGTCCTATACTGGCTGAACGAGACACAGCAGTCCGCATTGGATTCGGGTGAAATTTGTATTTTTGGTGAATATTTTAGTGAAAGGGGGCCATTTTTCATGAAAACCTCGGCCGATTTTTTCAATAGCTTCCAGGTCTTTGGACCGATTGACTCGGAATTTCTCCCAGACGTGGTCCTATACTGGCTGAACGAGACACAGCAGTCCGCATTGGATTCGGGTGAAATTTGTATTTTTGGTGAATATTTTAGTGAAAATCTTCCATTTTTCATGAAAACCTCGGCCGATTTTTTCAATAGCTTCCAGGTCTTTGGACCAATTGACTCGAAATTTCTCCCAGACGTGGTCCTATACTGGCTGAACGAGACACAGCAGTCCCCATTGGATTCATGAAAACCTCGGCCGATTTTTTCAATAGCTTCCAGGTCTTTGGACCGATTGACTCGGAATTTCTCCCAGACGTGGTCCTATACTGGCTGAACGAGACACAGCAGTCCGCATTGGATTCGGGTGAAATTTGTATTTTTGGTGAATATTTTAGTGAAAATCTTCCATTTTTCATGAAAACCTCGGCCGATTTTTTCAATAGCTTCCAGGTCTTTGGACCCATTGACTCGAAATTTCTCCCAGACGTGGTCCTGTACTGGCTGAACGAGACACAGCAGTCCCCATTGGATTCGGGTGAAATTTGTATTTTTGGTGAATATTTTAGTGAAAGGGGGCCATTTTTAATGAAAACCTCAGCCGATTTTTTCAATAGCTTCCAGGTCTTTGGACCGATTGACTCGAAATTTCTCCCAGACGTGGTCCTATACTATCTGAACGAGACACAGCAGTCCGCATTGGATTCGGGTGAAATTTGTATTTTTGGTGAATATTTTAGTGAAAGGGGGCCATTTTTAATGAAAACCTCGGCCGATTTTTTCAATAGCTTCCAGGTCTTTGGACCGATTGACTCGGAATTTCTCCCAGACGTGGTCCTATACTGGCTGAACGAGACACAGCAGTCCGCATTGGATTCGGGTGAAATTTGTATTTTTGGTGAATATTTTAGTGAAAATCTTCCATTTTTCATGAAAACCTTGGCCGATTTTTTCAATAGCTTCCAGGTCTTTGGACCCATTGACTCGAAATTTCTCCCAGACGTGGTCCTATACTGGCTGAACGAGACACAGCAGTCCCGATTGGATTCATGAAAACCTCGGCCGATTTTTTCAATACCTTCCAGGTCTTTGGACCGATTGACTCGGAATTTCTCCCAGACGTGGTCCTATACTGGCTGAACGAGACACAGCAGTCCGCATTGGATTCGGGTGAAATTTGTATTTTTGGTGAATATTTTAGTGAAAATCTTCCATTTTTCATGAAAACCTCGGCCGATTTTTTCAATAGCTTCCAGGTCTTTGGACCCATTGACTCGAAATTTCTCCCAGACGTGGTCCTATACTGGCTGAACGAGACACAGCAGTCCCCATTGGATTCGGGTGAAATTTGTATTTTTGGTGAATATTTTAGTGAAAGGGGGCCATTTTTAATGAAAACCTCGGCCGATTTTTTCAATAGCTTCCAGGTCTTTCGACCGATTGACTCGAAATTTCTCCCAGACGTGGTCCTATACTATCTGAACGAGACACAGCAGTCCGCATTGGATTCGGGTGAAATTTGTATTTTTGGTGAATATTTTAGTGAAAGGGGGCCATTTTTCATGAAAACCTCGGCCGATTTTTTCAATAGCTTCCAGGTCTTTGGACCGATTGACTCGGAATTTCTCCCAGACGTGGTCCTATACTGGCTGAACGAGACACAGCAGTCCGCATTGGATTCGGGTGAAATTTGTACTTTTGGTGAATATTTTAGTGAAAATCTTCAATTTTTCATGAAAACCTCGGCCGATTTTTTCAATAGCTTCCAGGTCTTTGGACCCATTGACTCGAAATTTCTCCCAGACGTGGTCCTATACTGGCTGAACGAGACACAGCAGTCCCCATTGGATTCATGAAAACCTCGGCCGATTTTTTCAATAGCTTCCAGGTCTTTGGACCGATTGACTCGGAATTTCTCCCAGACGTGGTCCTATACTGGCTGAACGAGACACAGCAGTCCGCATTGGATTCGGGTGAAATTTGTATTTTTGGTGAATATTTTAGTGAAAATCTTCCATTTTTCATGAAAACCTCGGCCGATTTTTTCAATAGCTTCCAGGTCTTTGGACCCATTGACTCGAAATTTCTCCCAGACGTGGTCCTATACTATCTGAACGAGACACAGCAGTCCGCATTGGATTCGGGTGAAATTTGTATTTTTGGTGAATATTTTAGTGAAAGGGGGCCATTTTTCATGAAAACCTCGGCCGATTTTTTCAATAGCTTCCAGGTCTTTGGACCGATTGACTCGAAATTTCTCCCAGACGTGGTCCTATACTGGCTGAACGAGACACAGCAGTCCCCATTGGATTCGGGTGAAATTTGTATTTTTGGTGAATATTTTAGTGAAAGGGGGCCATTTTTAATGAAAACCTCTGCCGATTTTTTCAATATCTTCCAGGTCTTTGGACCGATTGACTCGAAATTTCTCCCAGACGTGGTCCTATACTATCTGAACGAGACACAGCAGTCCGCATTGCATTCGGGTGAAATTTGTGTTTTTGGTGAATATTTTAGTGAAAGGGGGCCATTTTTCATGAAAACCTCGGCCGATTTTTTCAATAGCTTCCAGGTCTTTGGACCGATTGACTCGGAATTTCTCCCAGACGTGGTCCTATACTGGCTGAACGAGACACAGCAGTCCGCATTGGATTCGGGTGAAATTTGTATTTTTGGTGAATATTTTAGTGAAAATCTTCCATTTTTCATGAAAACCTCGGCCGATTTTTTCAATAGCTTCCAGGTCTTTGGACCCATTGACTCGAAATTTCTCCCAGACGTGGTCCTGTACTGGCTGAACGAGACACAGCAGTCCCCATTGGATTCGGGTGAAATTTGTATTTTTGGTGAATATTTTAGTGAAAGGGGGCCATTTTTAATGAAAACCTCGGCCGATTTTTTCAATAGCTTCCAGGTCTTTGGACCGATTGACTCGAAATTTCTCCCAGACGTGGTCCTATACTGGCTGAACGAGACACAGCAGTCCGCATTGGATTCGGGTGAAATTTGTATTATTGGTGAATATTTTAGTGAAAATCTTCCATTTTTCATGAAAACCTCGGCCGATTTTTTCAATAGCTTCCAGGTCTTTGGACCGATTGACTCGAAATTTCTCCCAGACGTGGTCCTATACTGGCTGAACGAGACACAGCAGTCCCCATTGGATTCGGGTGAAATTTGTATTTTTGGTGAATATTTTACTGAAAGGGGGCCATTTTTAATGAAAACCTCGGCCGATTTTTTCAATAGCTTCCAGGTCTTTGGACCGATTGACTCGAAATTTCTCCCAGACGTGGTCCTATACTGGCTGAACGAGACACAGCAGTCCGCATTGGATTCGGGTGAAATTTGTATTTTTGGTGAATATTTTAGTGAAAATCTTCCATTTTTCATGAAAACCTCGGCCGATTTTTTCAATAGCTTCCAGGTCTTTGGACCCATTGACTCGAAATTTCTCCCAGACGTGGTCCTGTACTGGCTGAACGAGACACAGCAGTCCCCATTGGATTCGGGTGAAATTTGTATTTTTGGTGAATATTTTAGTGAAAGGGGGCCATTTTTAATGAAAACCTCGGCCGATTTTTTCAATAGCTTCCAGGTCTTTGGACCGATTGACTCGAAATTTCTCCCAGACGTGGTCCTATACTGGCTGAACGAGACACAGCAGTCCGCATTGGATTCGGGTGAAATTTGTATTATTGGTGAATATTTTAGTGAAAATCTTCCATTTTTCATGAAAACCTCGGCCGATTTTTTCAATAGCTTCCAGGTCTTTGGACCGATTGACTCGAAATTTCTCCCAGACGTGGTCCTATACTGGCTGAACGAGACACAGCAGTCCCCATTGGATTCGGGTGAAATTTGTATTTTTGGTGAATATTTTACTGAAAGGGGGCCATTTTTAATGAAAACCTCGGCCGATTTTTTCAATAGCTTCCAGGTCTTTGGACCGATTGACTCGAAATTTCTCCCAGACGTGGTCCTATACTGGCTGAACGAGACACAGCAGTCCGCATTGGATTCGGGTGAAATTTGTATTTTTGGTGAATATTTTAGTGAAAATCTTCCATTTTTCATGAAAACCTCGGCCGATTTTTTCAATAGCTTCCAGGTCTTTGGACCCATTGACTCGAAATTTCTCCCAGACGTGGTCCTGTACTGGCTGAACGAGACACAGCAGTCCCCATTGGATTCGGGTGAAATTTGTATTTTTGGTGAATATTTTAGTGAAAGGGGGCCATTTTTAATGAAAACCTCGGCCGATTTTTTCAATAGCTTCCAGGTCTTTGGACCGATTGACTCGAAATTTCTCCCAGACGTGGTCCTATACTGGCTGAACGAGACACAGCAGTCCGCATTGGATTCGGGTGAAATTTGTATTATTGGTGAATATTTTAGTGAAAATCTTCCATTTTTCATGAAAACCTCGGCCGATTTTTTCAATAGCTTCCAGGTCTTTGGACCCATTGACTCGAAATTTCTCCCAGACGTGGTCCTATACTGGCTGAACGAGACACAGCAGTCCCCATTGGATTCATGAAAACCTCGGCCGATTTTTTCAATAGCTTCCAGGTCTTTGGACCGATTGACTCGGAATTTCTCCCAGACGTGGTCCTATACTGGCTGAACGAGACACAGCAGTCCGCATTGGATTCGGGTGAAATTTGTATTTTTGGTGAATATTTTAGTGAAAGGGGGCCATTTTTCATGAAAACCTCGGCCGATTTTTTCAATAGCTTCCAGGTCTTTGGACCAATTGACTCGAAATTTCTCCCAGACGTGGTCCTATACTGGCTGAACGAGACACAGCAGTCCCCATTGGATTCATGAAAACCTCGGCCGATTTTTTCAATAGCTTCCAGGTCTTTGGACCGATTGACTCGGAATTTCTCCCAGACGTGGTCCTATACTGGCTGAACGAGACACAGCAGTCCGCATTGGATTCGGGTGAAATTTGTATTATTGGTGAATATTTTAGTGAAAATCTTCCATTTTTCATGAAAACCTCGGCCGATTTTTTCAATAGCTTCCAGGTCTTTGGACCGATTGACTCGAAATTTCTCCCAGACGTGGTCCTATACTATCTGAACGAGACACAGCAGTCCGCATTGGATTCGGGTGAAATTTGTATTTTTGGTGAATATTTTAGTAAAAGGGGGCCATTTTTCATGAAAACCTCTGCCGATTTTTTCAATAGCTTCCAGGTCTTTGGACCGATTGACTCGGAATTTCTCCCAGACGTGGTCCTATACTGGCTGAACGAGACACAGCAGTCCGCATTGGATTCGGGTGAAATTTATATTTTTGCTGAATATTTTAGTGAAAATCTTCCATTTTTCATGAAAACCTCGGCCGATTTTTTCAATAGCTTCCAGGTCTTTGGACCCATTGACTCGAAATTTCTCCCAGACGTGGTCCTATACTGGCTGAACGAGACACAGCAGTCCCCATTGGATTCGGGTGAAATTTGTATTTTTGGTGAATGTTTTAGTGAAAGGGGGCCATTTTTCATGAAAACCTCGGCCGATTTTTTCAATAGCTTCCAGGTCTTTGGACCCATTGACTCGAAATTTCTCCCAGACGTGGTCCTATACTGGCTGAACGAGACACAGCAGTCCCCATTGGATTCATGAAAACCTCGGCCGATTTTTTCAATAGCTTCCAGGTCTTTGGACCGATTGACTCGGAATTTCTCCCAGACGTGGTCCTATACTGGCTGAACGAGACACAGCAGTCCGCATTGGATTCGGGTGAAATTTGTATTTTTGGTGAATATTTTAGTGAAAGGGGGCCATTTTTCATGAAAACCTCGGCCGATTTTTTCAATAGCTTCCAGGTCTTTGGACCAATTGACTCGAAATTTCTCCCAGACGTGGTCCTATACTGGCTGAACGAGACACAGCAGTCCCCATTGGATTCATGAAAACCTCGGCCGATTTTTTCAATAGCTTCCAGGTCTTTGGACCGATTGACTCGGAATTTCTCCCAGACGTGGTCCTATACTGGCTGAACGAGACACAGCAGTCCGCATTGGATTCGGGTGAAATTTGTATTATTGGTGAATATTTTAGTGAAAATCTTCCATTTTTCATGAAAACCTCGGCCGATTTTTTCAATAGCTTCCAGGTCTTTGGACCGATTGACTCGAAATTTCTCCCAGACGTGGTCCTATACTATCTGAACGAGACACAGCAGTCCGCATTGGATTCGGGTGAAATTTGTATTTTTGGTGAATATTTTAGTAAAAGGGGGCCATTTTTCATGAAAACCTCTGCCGATTTTTTCAATAGCTTCCAGGTCTTTGGACCGATTGACTCGGAATTTCTCCCAGACGTGGTCCTATACTGGCTGAACGAGACACAGCAGTCCGCATTGGATTCGGGTGAAATTTATATTTTTGCTGAATATTTTAGTGAAAATCTTCCATTTTTCATGAAAACCTCGGCCGATTTTTTCAATAGCTTCCAGGTCTTTGGACCCATTGACTCGAAATTTCTCCCAGACGTGGTCCTATACTGGCTGAACGAGACACAGCAGTCCCCATTGGATTCATGAAAACCTCGGCCGATTTTTTCAATAGCTTCCAGGTCTTTGGACCGATTGACTCGGAATTTCTCCCAGACGTGGTCCTATACTATCTGAACGAGACACAGCAGTCCGCATTGGATTCGGGTGAAATTTGTATTTTTGGTGAATATTTTAGTGAAAGGGGGCCATTTTTCATGAAAACCTCGGCCGATTTTTTCAATAGCTTCCAGGTCTTTGGACCCATTGACTCGAAATTTCTCCCAGACGTGGTCCTATACTGGCTGAACGAGACACAGCAGTCCGCATTGGATTCGGGTGAAATTTGTATTTTTGGTGAATATTTTAGTGAAAGGGGGCCATTTTTCATGAAAACCTCGGCCGATTTTTTCAATAGCTTCCAGGTCTTTGGACCGATTGACTCGGAATTTCTCCCAGACGTGGTCCTATACTGGCTGAACGAGACACAGCAGTCCGCATTGGATTCGGGTGAAATTTGTATTTTTGGTGAATATTTTAGTGAAAATCTTCCATTTTTCATGAAAACCTCGGCCGATTTTTTCAATAGCTTCCAGGTCTTTGGACCCATTGACTCGAAATTTCTCCCAGACGTGGTCCTATACTGGCTGAACGAGACACAGCAGTCCCCATTGGATTCATGAAAACCTCGGCCGATTTTTTCAATAGCTTCCAGGTCTTTGGACCGATTGACTCGGAATTTCTCCCAGACGTGGTCCTATACTGGCTGAACGAGACACAGCAGTCTGCATTGGATTCGGGTGAAATTTGTATTTTTGGTGAATATTTTAGTGAAAATCTTCCATTTTTCATGAAAACCTCGGCCGATTTTTTCAATAGCTTCCAGGTCTTTGGACCCATTGACTCGAAATTTCTCCCAGACGTGGTCCTGTACTGGCTGAACGAGACACAGCAGTCCCCATTGGATTCAGGTGAAATTTGTATTTTTGGTGAATATTTTAGTGAAAGGGGGCCATTTTTAATGAAAACCTCGGCCGATTTTTTCAATAGCTTCCAGGTCTTTGGACCGATTGACTCGGAATTTCTCCCAGACGTGGTCCTATACTGGCTGAACGAGACACAGCAGTCCGCATTGGATTCGGGTGAAATTTGTATTTTTGGTGAATATTTTAGTGAAAATCTTCCATTTTTCATGAAAACCTCGGCCGATTTTTTCAATAGCTTCCAGGTCTTTGGACCCATTGACTCGAAATTTCTCCCAGACGTGGTCCTGTACTGGCTGAACGAGACACAGCAGTCCCCATTGGATTCGGGTGAAATTTGTATTTTTGGTGAATATTTTAGTGAAAGGGGGCCATTTTTAATGAAAACCTCAGCCGATTTTTTCAATAGCTTCCAGGTCTTTGGACCGATTGACTCGAAATTTCTCCCAGACGTGGTCCTATACTGGCTGAACGAGACACAGCAGTCCCCATTGGATTCATGAAAACCTCGGCCGATTTTTTCAATAGCTTCCAGGTCTTTGGACCGATTGACTCGGAATTTCTCCCAGACGTGGTCCTATACTGGCTGAACGAGACACAGCAGTCCGCATTGGATTCGGGTGAAATTTGTATTTTTGGTGAATATTTTAGTGAAAATCTTCCATTTTTCATGAAAACCTCGGCCGATTTTTTCAATAGCTTCCAGGTCTTTGGACCCATTGACTCGAAATTTCTCCCAGACGTGGTCCTGTACTGGCTGAACGAGACACAGCAGTCCCCATTGGATTCGGGTGAAATTTGTATTTTTGGTGAATATTTTAGTGAAAGGGGGCCATTTTTAATGAAAACCTCAGCCGATTTTTTCAATAGCTTCCAGGTCTTTGGACCGATTGACTCGAAATTTCTCCCAGACGTGGTCCTATACTATCTGAACGAGACACAGCAGTCCGCATTGGATTCGGGTGAAATTTGTATTTTTGGTGAATATTTTAGTGAAAGGGGGCCATTTTTAATGAAAACCTCGGCCGATTTTTTCAATAGCTTCCAGGTCTTTGGACCGATTGACTCGGAATTTCTCCCAGACGTGGTCCTATACTGGCTGAACGAGACACAGCAGTCCGCATTGGATTCGGGTGAAATTTGTATTTCTGGTGAATATTTTAGTGAAAATCTTCCATTTTTCATGAAAACCTTGGCCGATTTTTTCAATAGCTTCCAGGTCTTTGGACCCATTGACTCGAAATTTCTCCCAGACGTGGTCCTATACTGGCTGAACGAGACACAGCAGTCCCGATTGGATTCATGAAAACCTCGGCCGATTTTTTCAATACCTTCCAGGTCTTTGGACCGATTGACTCGGAATTTCTCCCAGACGTGGTCCTATACTGGCTGAACGAGACACAGCAGTCCGCATTGGATTCGGGTGAAATTTGTATTTTTGGTGAATATTTTAGTGAAAATCTTCCATTTTTCATGAAAACCTCGGCCGATTTTTTCAATAGCTTCCAGGTCTTTGGACCCATTGACTCGAAATTTCTCCCAGACGTGGTCCTATACTGGCTGAACGAGACACAGCAGTCCCCATTGGATTCGGGTGAAATTTGTATTTTTGGTGAATATTTTAGTGAAAGGGGGCCATTTTTAATGAAAACCTCGGCCGATTTTTTCAATAGCTTCCAGGTCTTTCGACCGATTGACTCGAAATTTCTCCCAGACGTGGTCCTATACTATCTGAACGAGACACAGCAGTCCGCATTGGATTCGGGTGAAATTTGTATTTTTGGTGAATATTTTAGTGAAAGGGGGCCATTTTTCATGAAAACCTCGGCCGATTTTTTCAATAGCTTCCAGGTCTTTGGACCGATTGACTCGGAATTTCTCCCAGACGTGGTCCTATACTGGCTGAACGAGACACAGCAGTCCGCATTGGATTCGGGTGAAATTTGTACTTTTGGTGAATATTTTAGTGAAAATCTTCAATTTTTCATGAAAACCTCGGCCGATTTTTTCAATAGCTTCCAGGTCTTTGGACCCATTGACTCGAAATTTCTCCCAGACGTGGTCCTATACTGGCTGAACGAGACACAGCAGTCCCCATTGGATTCATGAAAACCTCGGCCGATTTTTTCAATAGCTTCCAGGTCTTTGGACCGATTGACTCGGAATTTCTCCCAGACGTGGTCCTATACTGGCTGAACGAGACACAGCAGTCCGCATTGGATTCGGGTGAAATTTGTATTTTTGGTGAATATTTTAGTGAAAATCTTCCATTTTTCATGAAAACCTCGGCCGATTTTTTCAATAGCTTCCAGGTCTTTGGACCCATTGACTCGAAATTTCTCCCAGACGTGGTCCTGTACTGGCTGAACGAGACACAGCAGTCCCCATTGGATTCGGGTGAAATTTGTATTTTTGGTGAATATTTTAGTGAAAATCTTCCATTTTTCATGCAAACCTCGGCCGATTTTTTCAATAGCTTCCAGGTCTTTGGACCCATTGACTCGAAATTTCTCCCAGACGTGGTCCTATACTGGCTGAACCAGACACAGCAGTCCCCATTGGATTCGGGTGAAATTTGTATTTTTGGTGAATATTTTAGTGAAAGGGGGCCATTTTTAGTGAAAACCTCGGCCGATTTTTTCAATAGCTTCCAGGCCAGACGTGGTCCTATACTGGCTGAATGAGACACAGCAGTCCCCATTGGATTCGGGTGAAATTTGTATTTTTGGTGAATATTTTAGTGAAAGGGGGTCATTTTTCATGAAAACCTCGGCCGATTTTTTCAATAGCTTCCAGGTCTTTGGACCCATTGACTCGAAAGTTCCCCCAGACGTGGTCCTATACTGGCTGAACGAGACACAGCAGTCCCCATTGGATTCGGGTGAAATTTGTATTTTTGGTGAATATTTTAGTGAAAGGGGGTCATTTTTCATGAAGACATTTTTCACGAGACACAGCAGTCCGCATTGGATTCGGGTGAAATTTCTAATTTTGGTGAATAACCTCGGCTGATTTTTTCAATAGCTTCCAGGTCTTTGGACCGATTGACTCGAAATTTCACCCAGACGTGGTCCTATACTGGCTGAACGAGACACAGCAGTCACCATTGGATTCGGGTGAAATTTCTATTTTTGGTGAATATTTTAGTGAAAGGGGGCCATTTTTAATGAAAACCTCGGCCGATTTTTTCAATAGCTTCCAGGTCTTTGGACCGATTGACTCGAAATTTCTCCCAGACGTGGTCCTATACTGGCTGAACGAGACACAGCAGTCCCCATTGGATTCGGGTGAAATTTGTATTTTTGGTGAATATTTTAGTGAAAGAGGGTCATTTTTCATGAAAACCTCGGCCGATTTTTTCAATAGCTTCCAGGTCTTTGGACCGATTGACTCAAAATTTCTCCCAGATGTGGTCCTATACTGGCTGAACGAGACACAGCAGTCCCCATTGGATTCGGGTGAAATTTGTATTTTTGGTGAATAACCTCGGCCGATTTTTTCAATAGCTTCCAGGTCTTTGGACCGATTGACTCGAAATTTCTGCCAGACGTGGTCCTATACTGGCTGAACGAGACACAGCAGTCCCCATTGGATTCGGGTGAAATTTCTATTTTTGGTGAATATTTTAGTGAAAGGGGGCCATTTTTAATGAAAACTTCGGCCGATTTTTTCAATAGCTTCCAGGTCTTTGGACCGATTGACTCGAAATTTCTCCCAGATGTGGTCCTATACTGGCTGAAGGAGACACAGCAGTCCCCATTGGATTCGGGTGAAATTTGTATTTTTGGTGAATATTTTAGTGAAAGGGGGCCATTTTTAATGAAAACCTCGGCCGATTTTTTCAATAGCTTCCAGGTCTTTCGACCGATTGACTCGAAATTTCTCCCAGACGTGGTCCTATACTATCTGAACGAGACACAGCAGTCCGCATTGGATTCGGGTGAAATTTGTATTTTTGGTGAATATTTTAGTGAAAGGGGGCCATTTTTCATGAAAACCTCGGCCGATTTTTTCAATAGCTTCCAGGTCTTTGGACCGATTGACTCGGAATTTCTCCCAGACGTGGTCCTATACTGGCTGAACGAGACACAGCAGTCCGCATTGGATTCGGGTGAAATTTGTACTTTTGGTGAATATTTTAGTGAAAATCTTCAATTTTTCATGAAAACCTCGGCCGATTTTTTCAATAGCTTCCAGGTCTTTGGACCCATTGACTCGAAATTTCTCCCAGACGTGGTCCTATACTGGCTGAACGAGACACAGCAGTCCCCATTGGATTCATGAAAACCTCGGCCGATTTTTTCAATAGCTTCCAGGTCTTTGGACCGATTGACTCGGAATTTCTCCCAGACGTGGTCCTATACTGGCTGAACGAGACACAGCAGTCCGCATTGGATTCGGGTGAAATTTGTATTTTTGGTGAATATTTTAGTGAAAATCTTCCATTTTTCATGAAAACCTCGGCCGATTTTTTCAATAGCTTCCAGGTCTTTGGACCCATTGACTCGAAATTTCTCCCAGACGTGGTCCTGTACTGGCTGAACGAGACACAGCAGTCCCCATTGGATTCGGGTGAAATTTGTATTTTTGGTGAATATTTTAGTGAAAATCTTCCATTTTTCATGCAAACCTCGGCCGATTTTTTCAATAGCTTCCAGGTCTTTGGACCCATTGACTCGAAATTTCTCCCAGACGTGGTCCTATACTGGCTGAACCAGACACAGCAGTCCCCATTGGATTCGGGTGAAATTTGTATTTTTGGTGAATATTTTAGTGAAAGGGGGCCATTTTTAGTGAAAACCTCGGCCGATTTTTTCAATAGCTTCCAGGCCAGACGTGGTCCTATACTGGCTGAATGAGACACAGCAGTCCCCATTGGATTCGGGTGAAATTTGTATTTTTGGTGAATATTTTAGTGAAAGGGGGTCATTTTTCATGAAAACCTCGGCCGATTTTTTCAATAGCTTCCAGGTCTTTGGACCCATTGACTCGAAAGTTCCCCCAGACGTGGTCCTATACTGGCTGAACGAGACACAGCAGTCCCCATTGGATTCGGGTGAAATTTGTATTTTTGGTGAATATTTTAGTGAAAGGGGGTCATTTTTCATGAAGACATTTTTCACGAGACACAGCAGTCCGCATTGGATTCGGGTGAAATTTCTAATTTTGGTGAATAACCTCGGCTGATTTTTTCAATAGCTTCCAGGTCTTTGGACCGATTGACTCGAAATTTCACCCAGACGTGGTCCTATACTGGCTGAACGAGACACAGCAGTCACCATTGGATTCGGGTGAAATTTCTATTTTTGGTGAATATTTTAGTGAAAGGGGGCCATTTTTAATGAAAACCTCGGCCGATTTTTTCAATAGCTTCCAGGTCTTTGGACCGATTGACTCGAAATTTCTCCCAGACGTGGTCCTATACTGGCTGAACGAGACACAGCAGTCCCCATTGGATTCGGGTGAAATTTGTATTTTTGGTGAATATTTTAGTGAAAGAGGGTCATTTTTCATGAAAACCTCGGCCGATTTTTTCAATAGCTTCCAGGTCTTTGGACCGATTGACTCAAAATTTCTCCCAGATGTGGTCCTATACTGGCTGAACGAGACACAGCAGTCCCCATTGGATTCGGGTGAAATTTGTATTTTTGGTGAATAACCTCGGCCGATTTTTTCAATAGCTTCCAGGTCTTTGGACCGATTGACTCGAAATTTCTGCCAGACGTGGTCCTATACTGGCTGAACGAGACACAGCAGTCCCCATTGGATTCGGGTGAAATTTCTATTTTTGGTGAATATTTTAGTGAAAGGGGGCCATTTTTAATGAAAACTTCGGCCGATTTTTTCAATAGCTTCCAGGTCTTTGGACCGATTGACTCGAAATTTCTCCCAGATGTGGTCCTATACTGGCTGAAGGAGACACAGCAGTCCCCATTGGATTCGGGTGAAATTTGTATTTTTGGTGAATATTTTAGTGAAAATCTGCCATTTTTAATGAAAACCTCGGCCGATTCTTTCAATAGCTTCCAGGTCTTTGGACCGATTGATTCAAAATTTCTCCCAGACGTGGTCCTATACTGGCTGAACGAGACACAGCAGTCCCCATTGGATTCGGGTGAAATTTGTATTTTCGGTGAATATTTTAGTGAAAGGGGGCCATTTTTAATGAAAACCTCGGCCGATTTTTTCAATAGCTTCCAGGTCTTTGGACCGATTGACTCGAAATTTCTCCCAGACGTGGTCCTATACTGGCTGAACGAGACACAGTAGTTTGTATTGGATTTTAGTTGAATTTGTATTTTTCATGAATACTTCAAAGAAAAGTCGCCATTTTACATGAAAACACCAGCCAATTTTTTCAATAGCTTCCACGTCGTTTGGCCGATGGCCAGAATGAGACACACCTGTTTTTATTGGATTTTAATAAAAATGTATATTGTTCATGAATATTTGAAAGAAAAGTCAGTATTTTTCATGAAAACATCGGCTGATTTTTACAATAGCTTCCAGGTCGTTGGACCAATGGACTCGAAATCGATCAGGAATGTTGTCCTATACTGGTAGAATGAGACTCACCTGTTTTTTATTGGATTTCAGTGGAATTTGTATTTTTCATGAATATCTTAAAGAAAACATTGGCCGATTTTTTCAATAGCTGTAACCATTCAGCAACAACTACTTAAGAGAATGAATGTTGCCAATTTTTCCAGGGTCTTTTGGATGTTCAGGAGTAGTTTAAACCTGATCCAGTGCAAAATAAGCAATTGATTAAGTTGAGAAAATCTATACAGCAAAGAGCCTCAGGTAGGACTTGAACCAGAGGGGGACTGCAGCAAGGTTGAAACCACTGTACATGGGACACCCACCCTAGTCATAATCTAGACACAATGATTATTTTATGTGGATTTTATGTGGATTCATGTGGATGTTTTTATTTCAAAGAAAAGTCAATTTTTTCTTGAAAACATGACCCGATATTTTCAATAGCTTCCAGGTCACTTGACCGATTGACTCGAAATTGATGCCAAATGTCTTCCTATACTGGTTGAATGATTCACACCTGTTTTTATCGGATTTAAAACACCGGCTTGTTTCCAACCTGAAACTAACTTCACCCCTGTCGACGTTACAACCATCGCACGGTTTTCTATGTACATCTAGAGGGGGGGTCTCATATTTCCCAGCTCTAACAGCTCTTATTTTGTGCTTATTAGCAACAATAAATCACTAATATGTACTTTTAAAACTTAATATATAAAAATGAGCCGTAATTTGTCTCTACAGAGAGGCACGCTGTCTGACATCTTTTCACAGAATCAGTCAGTGTCCCCTTCGCTTTGTGAGAAGTGGTACAGTCCAGAGGGCGCGAGGCTCTGAACTGTTTTGGTTGTTGGAGCGAGCAGGAGAATCTGTCAGGTGAGGAGACGTCTTTTATTTTATTAACCAAATACCAGAAATACTCTTATTTATCTGCGAATTTAGTGCTTCAGAGTCACTTTTATTCGAGTTACACGACATTATAACGGAGACGAATACGGTACGTTCATTTGAACTTCTCCTAGCGAGTGTAATGTTATTGCTAAAGTCAGCGGTCCTCATTTTAGCTAGCTAGATTTTACTAACGGTCGTGCTTTAACGCTGAATTAAACTGACTAGAGCCAAGTCAACCCTTGTGACAGCGTATAGGTTTTATACTTTAGGTTGTCAGCGACGCTTTGAGCGGTTGGGAAGTGCATTTATACCTAAACACAATGTAAAAACAGCCTCTCACTTGTTAAAGTAAGTCAGTTAACCATCTAATATCATAACCATATGTAACACAACGTGTAGAATTTAAATACTTTGCAATACATTTCAAGGTATGGACCTGAATCAATCAACAACACCACTGAATACCCATATACATTGTTTTTCAGGTGGGAAATGTGTTGTTGGGGTTTAGTTCCTATTTAATGTTCAAAGGTCCCATATGTATTTTATCTGTTTCACTCCATCAGTATTGGCTAAAGCTGCAAGTATTAATCGATTAACGTTAGTTGACAACTGTTGAATTAATCACCAACTATTTTGATAGTCGATAAATTAGTTTTTTTCCCTCTGATTCCAGCTTCCTACGTCTGACTATTTATGGTTTGTTTGCTCTTCTATGTCAGTGAACTAATATCTTTGGATTGTGGACTTTCTGACATCACATTAAATGACTAATCGATTAATTGTGAAAATCATCAACAGATTAATCAACAATGAAAATAATCATTAGTTGCAGCCATAATCAGTATTTTCTCATCATTCGGTTTTTCAGTATTTCCTCTTTTTTCCAGCACTGCTCATCAGTAGTTTAAACAAACTAGTCTCACATGGCAGCCGCACACCTGCTGCATATTGTATCTCATTTAAACCCCTCTGTCATAGTTATTTCATCAGCCTATTTATGTAACAGTATTGTTTATACTACATTCTTCAATCAATCAATCAATCAAGATTTATTTGTATAGTGCCAATTCACAACAAAAGTCATCTCATGACACAAAAACCTGCCTTCACCCACTGAAACTTCCAAATACATATATTTTTATTGAATTAGTCACTGTGTGTCTTTCAGGATGGAGGAGAAAATGAGCGAAGAGAACACTGAGGAGGTGAGGGCGTTGGAGGCTCAGATTGAGTGTCTCCAGGCTGAAGTAACAGCATTGCAGCACCAACAGAAGGAAAACCACAAGGACATAACGTTCCACCTCAGAGGACAAATGCAGGATGCCATGTGAGTTTAATTTTCCATTTGACAGTCATTGTTAAATCCCCATCACACCTGCTTTAAATTTGCAATCTGTAGAATTTTCCCACACACAACTCTACATCGTGACTGTAAATGAACAGTATGTCGTCTTCTCCACAGGTCATATATGTGTGGACAGAGACAAGGAGGAGGGAAGGAGATGTTGCTGTCGAGGCTGAAGGAGAAGGTGGAGGAGCTGGAGGAGGATCTGAAGCGGCAGACACAGATGAATGGCATCAGTCTGAACAGCTGCATCACAAAGACACTGCAGAGCAGTAAGAGCACAACACTGTCTGAATTCACAGCCTTCTCTGTTTTATTGTGTTTTATTGATGAAATGATATGTTTACCAGATGGCAGTAAGCGGGTCCAGCAGCTCTGTGTATCAGGTCACTGCTCTAAACTGGTCTTTCAGGTGGAGTTTCAGCTGTCTGAGGTTAAGGTAAGTCATTTCATTGATCGAATAATCTGGCATCAAGCTTTATCTCTGTCCATTTTGTAGTACCCATCCAGTAGCAACAAAGCAAACCATCTAATGTTTTTCCTGCTATTTGTAATATGTTATGTTTGCTGGTACAGTTACTGGGCCAGTATACTCATGATTACAACCAAATATTTTTGGTCAATGTTGGCTTATCACAGATATCAGTATCAGCTTCAAAAATCTACTATATTAATATTTTTCCAAACGGTACACAAACATCAGCAGCTTTATAGCAGAGCTCTGCATAAGTCTTCAAAGACTATTGTTGGATTTGGTAACAGGTAACAGACTGAAGGGCACATGCCCTTTATTGCCTGTGTTCTTCACAGATTAGGTGTTGGTGCTGGGTAGAGCCAGCAGAGGGTGACAGAGGACCATGTTCAGTGGTTCACTGATGAGACGTCAAGTGCACAGTTTAGATTTTAGTAGCTGTTCAGACCTCAGATCCAGCTGCCAGACATGCATCAAACTTGAGAATGAAGAAATATCACTGATAGGTCTTAAGTGTCATCAAATCAGACATCAGACAAAACTGCCTCAGTGGAAGAAACAACATCAGGTGGCGTTAGATAAAGTCATGTCACTGGCAACTACAACAATGAATGTTGTCTAAACACAGGCAGTTGTAGATTATCTTTAAATAAGATTAAGTCTACATCAACTGGTAAAATTATGATTTAAATCAGGCATTATCTATTCAAATTTCAATTTCAGGATCAATAACCTGACCAGATATTTGGTGCCAAATTTCAATACTTGTGGGAGATTCTGTGTTATCATGATCTGTAAACCTGCTTCATGTAGGTCCATAAGTTTTCTAGTTTTCATTCTGACTGAACAAAAGAACAGCTGGTTTCATTGAACCTCTCCTGTCTGGCTCATGAAGTGTCATTAAAATGGTTGTTTATCTTCCAAAGCTCTAACTTGTTTTGATGGAGACATTAATTATTTTGGCCGTGTGTTCTGGAAACAAGTCATTTTGTAAACACACACTCTCTCCTTACTCTTTATTAATACCCACTTTTTATATTGCAACATAATGTGAGCTAGTACAACTTCCAGTAAACATCGTAACCCACTGAAAAACCATTCACAGGCTCCCCAAATATGGAACATCTTACTACTTAACGTGGAGATCGATGTAAAAGGAATCCTGCTCACTCTATTATCATTTTATTCTCAGATCATGCAAATTAACTCTGTAACTTTGAAAACAGACTGGTTTCCAGAAAGGAACAAGCTTCTTGCGATAACACATTAGCATTCATCACTGCACTGACGCACTTTTTTTTTAAAAACTGAGTAATTGATGGTGTGTTTGTCCTGCAGGAGGGTCAGAGATCTGAGAGGACGATCACTGATCTGAACGTGGTGATGGACACCAGTGACCTGCAGAACTTCAGCAGCTTCCTGTCTGGGTAAGAACTAACATTGCAGACTGATGTTTAGCTAATCTGATCCCTCATGATCCCTCTGTTTGTTTGTTGGCGTGTGTCTGGAATGAACCTTTCAACCAGTCAGCCTCTTTGTAATGATTCAGTACTTTGAAATGTACCCTAATGATGATTAATTACTTGTTATATCATCATTAATCCATCAAAGGAATGGTGTAAAAATGAAACCTGGTCATCTCTGATCAAAAATCCAAATCAGTCGAATAAATCTACATTCTCAATCTCAGTACACAGTAAAGGTTACGCTCACATTAGTCTCCAGTTCAATAAAATCTTCCCACACTCGGCACTGAACCTGATTTCATGTCATGCACCCACTGAAGGTAAATAGTAAGTATTATACGATTGATCACAGGGTGTAAAAGGTCTGCGACAGTGCTGTGGCAGTTTGCAGACTGGTAGTGTAATATTTTACTGGACTGGTTGACAGAACGTTGCTTCACTTTTGACTTCTCTGCTTCTAGAAACAAGGCACATTAAGACAATGTTGTTTCTTTTGGCTAAATGTTGAAATTTGCAGGTCAGAGTTGATCAGAGGTGAACTTTGACCTCCAGGCCGGAGATACAAAAAATGTGTTCTTGAATTGTGCATGACGATTAAATGATGAATTAAAATAACCACCGTTGCAAGTGTGAGTACACATTAACATGTACATGTCACAATGTATCGTTACCTACAAAGTATGGCCATACTGGAAGAATCATTTTTGGTCTGAGTCAGTCTGTGTTCCTGCTTTTGTTGAGACCTTTTACAGAATTTTTAAATCTCCAACATACCATGATATTTTTTGTGAATAGTGTAACAGCAGTTATTATTGGAAGACCCCTTTTCTGTTTCAACGTGACAAAGCGTCCCATGTCCACAGCCATGTACATACAGAAATGTTTTTTCTAGTCTAGTGTGGAAGATCCTGCCTGCAGACTGCGAAAGTCCTGACCTCAAACACATCACCTCTGTGATGATCTGAAACACCAACTATTAGCCAGACCCCATCAACATCAGTGTTGGACCTTGCCCATGCTCTTGTGCTTGACTGGGTGAAAATTTCTGCAGACAGTTTCCAAAATCTGAAGGACAGCCTTAAAACAGACTGGACTGAAATCGAGCGGCCGGTTAGTTCATCATTTATTTACACTGCCTGCTCAGTCCAACTCTACATATTTAATACTGGATATTATTTCTGTCAGGATGAAGCGCTCTGTTTAACTTAACTGAAGTGTTTATTAAAGTGGAAGAAGATCTCAAAACTACACACGTCTGTCGTCCAGCTGAACGTCCTCACTCACACATCCAGTTCATTCTCACCCCCCCCCCACCCCCCCCCCGCTCCCTACTCGCGAACAACAAGCGTTTTTCACAGCTGACATTTTGACTTGTCAAACACACGTGTAACTCATTACAGTCATAATGGCTGCATTCCATTTAGGTGTGCTGGCTTACTGGCACATGTACCTACCTGTAAATGGAGCTCAGCCATCACTGAAATTAGTTGCACCTGTTTTTGTCCTGCTGTGACTGATCAAATTATCTGGGCTGAATCTGGTCTATTGTGGTTTACTCCATTATGTCTGGAGCTTTGGTCACTATTTTATTTCACATGTTCATTGTGATCAAAGCCAGCGGGTTACAAATGACATTTAAGCACAGAATCTCTGGTTCACCTTTAATCAGACTTGCTGATTAAAGGAATAATGTTTGACCTTCAGTTAATCCTATATCAACTGCAGAGCATTAAACTTTTTTCTTTTTCTTTCACCGTGGTCTGGTGAGGCCACAGATTTTATTTATTTGTCTGTGTAGCAAAGACGATGCCGTTTATGAAAAGTCAGTCGAAAGGTAATTTTTTAGGTTTACTGTAGTCTTCAGTTGTGCCAGCTCTTGTTATAAAAATGATAATAACAATGTACAACAATGGACACCTTATATATGCAACAAAGCAGTTTGCCTTGAATCTGTGGTCCACTCCAGTCTTCAACTGAGCATCAGGAGCATCTGCTTTCTTAATGACCCTTTAGACGCAAGTGAAGCCCTTTCAGTTGTGTTTGTTTAACCTTAATGTCTTGTAGGTGTGATAACTCGGGTTCATTTGATGTCCTGATAACCACAGTCTGCCAGAAAGCATCTGTTCTGCCAGTGGATCAGCACCACAAAGCAGAAGTTTGATTTGCTCTATATCTGAGGCCAAACCACATCTGGATTGTATGGTCCAGTCTGCAGAACCTGGCAAACAACAGATGGAAAAATACTGCAGATAATGATTCTGACACACTGCTGCCTTCTTTGAGTCTGTGTGTGTGTGAGAGAGGGAGGGAGGGAGGGAGTCATGGTTTTATAGTCCAAATCAGACTGATAATCTTTGTTAAATCAAGTTGGACTGAACTGTTACAGATAATCACTCACAGCGTGATTTTTATTGGTTATTTTTATTCAGCAGACACATGTCATTTCCACATCTGTCCTCTGCTCTCTCTGAACTGTGTTAATACTCCAAGTAACACTGTAGTTACACAGGCTGCACTGGCATGAGATTGATTGCCTGGTTAACCTGTATATAACAAATCTACAGCCTCGATTCCAAAAAACTTGGGACGCTGTGTGAAACGTAAATAAAAACAGAATGCAATCATTTGCAAGCAAGCTCTGTTTTCCGACAATGGATTTATGAAGTCATCCTGAGCCCACATAGTTATATCCTTTATACAATCATGTGTCTCACAAAGTCGCGAATGTCACTGTATCCTTTAGACGAGACCCCTTTCATACCCATACTGATACTATCACCTGTTGGCAGTGACCCTGTTTACCTGTGGAAGGTCCAAACAGGGTCTTTTGTTGCTCCTTTCCCAACATGTTTAAAACATGTTGCTGGCATCAAATTCAGAATAGGTTAGGGTTAGGGTCGCATACATTTACAAAAATCAATTATGTTGATGAGGTCAAACATTAAATATATTGTATTATGCTGTTTTCAATTGAGAATATGCCAAAAACGATGAGATAATTGTCACATTCTGTTTTATTTACAGCATCCCAACTTTTTTAGAATGAGGGTTGTGTGGGCTTCAGTTAAATTACTTTGATATTCTTGAGTCTTCTGACAGAACAACAGAAACAAAAGCTAAATGATGAAAATATGAGAACAACTAAATCGTAAATTTGGCTGTGTTAACATACAGTTGAGTTGATGATGCAGAGTAGAAGGGTATTGGAAAAGCTAGTGTGGATGTACATAATTTTTTCACAAAAATGGCCCTTTTATTCATTTATGTATGTATTTCTATATATTTTCGGCTTTTTTCATGGCTTTAGTCGATAGACCAGCTGAAGAGTGACAGGAAACGGGAGAGAGGGGGGGTGACATGCAGAGGCCACAGGTCACATTGAGTTTAGATGCAGTCTCACATTTGCAAAACTGTTTATTAGCAGAACATTTTAGAACCTTTATAGCAAATGATTGCGATGTGGAAATGGTGTTGATGCAGTGCATTCTGGGAAGACTGGATTATGTCAAACTTTTGCGATTAAAACACAGTGCTGCTCTTGTCATGTAGGGATCTGAGCCAACTGATCCATGTCCACCGATCTGACTCCCAGTCTGCAGTTCTGATCCAGGATGTCTAAAGTACGGCTTGTGTTTCCTGGTTGAAGCCAGGCTGATAGTTTGAGGCCAAACTGTGGGATCAGGGCAGCAGCAGGAGATTTCAGTCTGCTCTGAAGTTAAAGGGGAGGTGAAAATGTTGTTACTTGGGAACACTTGAACCTGTGATTTCTTTTTGTGTGTTGGCTGCAACATTGATATCAATTTAAGGACAAATGAAAGGGTTATTCAAGTCCAAGAATTCATCTCCTGGGGAACATGACTGCCATCAACAAATATTGAGGCATTATACCTATTAGATTTTGTCATTTGTTATGCATCCATGTTAAAGCGTCCAACTTAATTTCAAAGTGATGCAGATCCAAATCCCTGAATTACAGCTCATGTTTCAGATTTTATGGTGGTGATTTTCTCATTATCAGCTGTTTCCCCTGATGGGAAAACGACTGTGCCAATCCAAGCTGTGTTAAGAGGAATAGTGATGTCTTTATGTGCTCAAGCCAGAGAAACGGCCACAAAAATGATGATTAGTTTGGATGAGTAGTGGAGGAGTGGAAGAACAGCTGTACAGGTTGTTGTAACTCGACTGACAGAGGTAACAAATCTTAAATCAATATGTCTTTGATAAACAGGACAAACGTTACTTTGTCTACTCCTACGACCCACAACCACAGCTTCTCTGTTGACTGAAAACAACATTGATGAAGAAGTTAAGTGTTTGATTATGAGGCTAATAAATCTCGGGGTGATCAGAACATTAGGAATCATCTTCTGAGGTCCATGAACATCCAAAACAAATATTATAAATACTAATATACTAGACATTTTTTCAGTAGTTGTTAAGACATCTCACTCCTTGTTGATCTGTTCAATTGAAATTTAAACTGCTGTTGGAAATCTGTAACTATCCAAATTCATTGTGTAAACAACAGGTTGTGCCTTTAACTGCAGGTGTTACTCTGATCTCTTGCATGCCTTTTTTCCCTGTAGGTAAACTGACCTATTGGGGTTCTCTTCATTAGAACAAACGGATAACCACAACACTAAATATAAGTCACTTATCAGCTTGTCATTCAGTAAAAGCGGTTAAAGCTTCTGAAGAGGCAGTAAAAGCCTCTGAAACTGATGGAACATAAATTGTAGTTTTACATCTTCATTTAGGAGTAGGCCACATTTATTCTATGAAAGTACTTGTTAGTTCTCAATAATTCGAAAATTAGTACTATCAATTTAAAAGTGACAGCTCCAAAATGCAAAACCAAACTGTGTCCTCAGCAAAGTGGTCCATTGTTCTTTAGTTTGTGTTTAATTTGATCGTTTTTCCACTGTTTGCTGCAAACAAATGTTACTGCTTATGTGGGATGATGAACTGAAGCGACTCAAATTTTCCAATCCTTACATCTCATTAGAATCACTACGTAACGATGAAGAGTTTTTTGCACTGTAATCAGTGATGAATGGTTTAATTTGTTCTACACTGAAGATATTATCAGACTGCATTATTCAGAACCAGTAGGACCAAATCAGTTCAATACAACATTATCAAACAAGGAATCAGTCTCCCTCTGTCTTTTTGTTAGCGCTCCATTATATTTGAGGGTGCTGCCATGTTTCCATCAGCTCTGTGTGGAATAACAGTCGTCTGGAAACTTCACCCGGCTGCCGTCTAGCCCTGGGCCCCCATGGAAAACTCTGGAAAGCCTTTCACAGAATGTCCCAGGCTCACTCAGACAGAGCGAACAGACCAAAACAATGATTTTATTTTTTATTTCTGCCATTGTGATTTACAGCATACTGTAAATAAGAAAGTACCTTTTTTTATCCTAGCTTTTAAAGGTTTTGGGTGAGTAGTTCAGGGTTATTTACTTTTAGACATAACGTATTAAGTATGACTATATTTAAAGAAATTATTTTAAAAACGTTTATTTTTGTGTCAATTTAAATCATTTTCAAGTCTGTTCGTTAAGACCGATTTCTTAAGCCTGCTGTTGTCCAGAATGTTAGAATAATGAGACAACAGTCATTCAAATTGAACCCTCTGCAGTAGACTGACACGCTATTAAATGAAGTTTGTAGTAGAATAACACATTCATCCAGATAACATAAATGAATAATAACAATTAACAAGTTTAAGTTTTGTGTTGAGTGAAAAGCAAATTCTTGATGACAGTTACTTTCTCTGGTTTTCTTTAGTTTGCTTAAAGAGCATCCCAAAGTTTCACCATTCACGGTTCCCAAACAGTGTATCTTAATGATGTTGTTGATCCCATCATCCTCTTCGGCCATCAGTGTGTTTAGATTTGTAATGTGTCTATTACCTGCAAAATTAATGGTTATCAAATTGTTTTTTATTGTAAATTAGCAAATGTTAGATCATGTCAACATGGTAAACGTCCAGTTGTCCATCTCATGCACATCTGAAGAAACCGATTCACAATTCAAATCATCAACTTTTATGGTCAGAAGTATTCAATTAAAAAATGTTTAATGATGTATTGACTGCCATTTCAGGGTGGAGGAGAACAAGGATCTTCTGCTGTTCTTCAGGACTCTCAGGACTTTCTCAGACAGATGTGATGACCGGTTCAGAACCTTCCAGCACTTCCAGGTAAGTGGAGACAATTCAAACTGGCAGCCTCACCCTCACACTCCTGTTTTCCATGGCACTGAATTATTTGTGTGTTGTTGGCACACAACAATCTCTTTGTTCCTCACAATGAATACAGAGGACTGACTCCGGATTTAGATCAGATTGGTCGTCATATAGATACATAGCAGTATTTTGGTCCAATGAGATTGCCTCAGCCTTTCTTTAACTGTTTGTATATTAGTCTAGAAACATGAGAGAACGTTCTTGACTTGTGCACAACGACTTCTCTGCATCATGTTGAGGACAAGACGCATCAGTCCATCCTGAATTCTTTCAGTGGGAGGACCAGATGGGCCATCAGTCAGTGTGATCGTTGACAAACCTAAAATGGGAACTTTGGGTTGGATTTAATCTTTAACCTTTGCTTGACCCTGGGTTAGGGTTGGGTTTCAGCCTCATCCATCAGTGGAGGAGCCTTGTTGTCCTGTCCAACTTAAGAGGCCAGAGGGTCAGTCAAAACCTTAATCGTTTTTTGTCATTGGTCCCCCAGAAAGATTTCTTTTGTTGTCAAAATAATGTTGGTGCAAGTTACAACTAAAGCCCTAAAACATGGCATCTCCCTATCTTTAAAGCACTCTGTCGGTCCAACATTGTAGACCTGATAAAGAGGGTTGGGGTTTAGATTGATTCCTTAAAACTGAATGTGTGCTCCCACACCAAGCATTGAAAATCTTTATCAACGCTGTTTCTTCTGGAGAGATTTCATTTTCATACCTAATTTGGGGTAGGTAAGCAGCTAGATATAATAGCTGGAAAGATAGCTGGAAGAATTGATGATTTGTTCGACAGAAGGATACTAGGTTACCAGGTAAATTTATTGTCATTTTTTAAATCACATGGGTTTAAAAAATTCAACTATGTTTGAGTCCTTTCAGTCCTATAAGATATGATATGATAGACAGGTTTGATTTATACTGTAGATATGTAGATTGTCTGAAAACATGTGGATTTCCTTTTGTTGTCTTTCCTAAAGAGAACAGCATTTTTTAAAGTTTAAAGATGGTTGCCAATCATGAAGATACAATGCCACCTCCAAAAAGGTGCCACCTCATACAGGGGCTATTGTTTGTAAGCTGCTTATACCAATGAAAGAGTAGAAAATCAAGGTTAAAGCAGTGGGTGTGAATTGGTGAGGGCATGGTAAATGTCAGGGTGGGACTTTATTTAAGAGGTACCAGTAAAATGTCAAATAGTAAATCAAGCAGCAGAAGCAATATGGAACCTATTCTCCTGTTTACTTGGAGAATGTAACATTCTGCCAAGTTGGCTGGGCTGAAGGAGGATTAACCCACATTTTCCATACTGGTGTGTGTGCTCTAAACTCTTATTTTGCCTTACTTGCATTTTCTTAAGTGTTATTATGGAAAAATGTAATTCCCATTGTGACTGTTCTGCTGTAATGTCGGCAGTGCCCTGTGTGCTGATTTCCATGCTTTAATGACACACAGACATGAACATTTATTTAGAGGAATAAACAAATAAAGACATAAAACACAAAGAACCAGGCCAGGAATCTGAACATTTTTGTTGGTGGTAGACCACGACATTAACCACCCAGTCACCGTAGGACTGCAGGACTGCCATGTAGCAGAGACAAACCACAAAGCATGTGGCCAATCACTGATTAACATTTCTCCATTGAGGACATATTAGTGTTAAATTGCTCTGCAGTCAGACACGCAAACATGCACAGACTTTCCAGTCAGCCACAGGGAATGGTTTATTGCCGTTAGTGTTTTTGTTGTGTTAGCCATGTGGCTTAAAAATGGCAATAGCAGTAGGTCATTTCAACACTTTGCAAGGGCCATCAACTTAACAAAGTTAGCTCAAGCTCTAATAATATTTTTAATGTTCATATCTATATTTGACAGTTTAAGTATAATTCAATAATAATATATATGACAATAATTATTATCGATGTTAAATAGGACCCTCTCAATTTGGTTATTAAAGAATTGTGATGAAGATGAAGATGTATGAACTGTGCTGGACATTTTTCAGTGGAAAAAATACTTCCTCGCTCTCTGGTGGACAAAAGCTAATATGGAGATGCTGTCACTAATTTACATGAAACGGGTCTTTCACATTTCTCTTCTAGCATTTCTGACACTGATACTGATACTGGAGGTAATGTCCCCATTGCAGTTGCAGTAAAGGGACAGAAATTAACCCCGATGGCGTTATGAACCTCTGCCGTCATCATTATCTCATAGTGCTGGTAGGTAGGGATGCTTGCAGGGCCACAATAACACCTGTTCTTCATTCAGTTGACACTTAAGTCGAATGTACAGTATAGTTCTATATAGCAACAGTACAACCGTGGGCATCATTGCTACCTGATAGCTGATGTGCATCTTCACAATGTAACTACACATTGGGGTTCTGGACATGCCACATCGATTGCTCAGCTTTGGCTACTTGTGTTTTCTCGTACAAGTTCCTGATGCTTGTGAAGACGGTTCATAGTGAAGACAACATTGAAGAAGCTAAAGAAAGAAACACAAATCTAACACAGATTTGAAATTATGATTCAAAACACACTTTAATTAAAAAATGTTTAACTTTATTAAAATATCTTAAAAACATAGCCATGTCACATACACATCTTCCTGTACACCACTGTCTTATTCACATAAGTAATAATTTCTAAAGTGGAAGGAAAGAGTTGGAGACACAAGCAAGACATTTTTAAAGCAGACATGAGTAACTTTCACATTACTATAGTTCATAGATACATTGTTCCCCAGTTCACTTCAACTGAAGTCTATAAATTAAAAAACAAAGTGAAGCTAAGTCACAAAATGCTTAAGAAAGCCTGCAGTTGGACAAGTCTACATGGCCAATGCCCTTAAGGCGAGGCATTTTTAATGGAATAGTGTGAAATTAATTCAAACAATGGCAGAACAAAACAGATGATCTGACCTGTCATCAGAATATTAACTGTAAAAAATACTTGGATTGAAATGTGTTTTACCCTCAAATATCTGAAAACAGTGTCTGTTTCTTTGAACTAACATTTTCATTTAACAGTAACAGTATGTCAGACAAAACTACTATTTGCAACACTTTTATTGTTTCTACAATGTGTCTCAAAGACATCTCAGAGACTCATTTCTCTTCAATTTTAGTCAGGAATAATTAAAATGAAGCATGCAAAAGCATTAAAACACAAAATCAAAAACTGTACCTCAGTCATTTATCCTTGCAATGTCTGTTCAAATACAATTCCTGATGATCTTAATGAGCAAGACGAAAACTGGTCTGACTTTGCAAGGTTAGAAAAAACATCCAGATGCATTTAAAGAAGCACCTGTTGGGAATTTTACTTGTAGTATTCTAAAACATTTTGTTGTTAATTTACTGTAAAATCTCAATGAGATTTTACACTGGTACAAGATGTTAAGTTTAGCAAAAGCGGCAAAGATATCTAGAATGTTGCCGTAATATATTGAATTGTTATCTTATCTACTTAAAGTTACTTATAGTAACAAAATGCTTCCGTTTTAAAATTTATTCCACAAAGAGTGTGAAAACATCAGCGTGGTTTGACTTAAATGAAAAAGGACCGGAGGTTTCAAGCAAGCCTGTTGGCTTGTGGCTGCGTTTGTGTTGGTTCAGTGTGGATTGTGTTGTTGCATTCATCTAGGTAGTACAGCGTCAGGTCAAAATGAAGCAATAAATTGGACTGTCGTTGTAGAGGTGTTGACGCTCTTCCACTCCTTCATGGGGTTACATCAGTTCTATTGACATTACGTCACCTGTTGAACAGACACTCAGAAGAGCCTAAATCTTTCATGCTATATTTCACTTACAGTCAATTTGGCAAGACTTCAGTATGCTTCAAAAAAAGTGTTACATTTATCAACAGCATCTGAATTCCCCTTTCTGATGGCAGAAGTGAAAGTGGTGTTGATCAATTTAGTCCGAAACAGACAATCTGGTCCTCCATCACTTTACTTGTGTAACGCCATGAATGCCGTTGAGGACAGACGGAAAGTGTGCCATTATGCCCATTTGTACGATTCAATGCGTCAAGATTATGACATGAATCAAAAGACACAGGACGTGGGATGGAGCCACAAGGAGACTACGACTGCTGGCTTGTCCCCCCGCCTGTCAGTGAGGATAGAAACACTGATTTTAGACTAGTTGGTTTGAAGCATACCGAGGCCTTCACATCCCTTCTCAGGTGGTTTAGCACTAATTCATTTGACTGTGTATCCTAATAACTTCCATGTGCAATTTCCGCAGATGTTGAGTCCAGTGAATGGTTTAATTTCGACCTGACAATGTCACAAGCTGTTTGTAGGTTTGCTGAAGTAAAAACTGACAACTTTACCCCCAACATGGGTACAGCGCCCCAAAATCCAGAATGTCACATATCCCCCCCAGCACTCTGTTGTGGGAAAACTGCTCCATCAGCAACAAAGGGGCTACAGTAAAGTTTCTGCCTCCTCAGCGGTACCGTCCACTAGGCAGTACCTTCATACAGGTGAAGCTGTCAGGGTTCTTCGACAGCACCACAGGGTTGCCATCCAGGCGGACCTCATTGAGGCTTGGTCGTAGGTAGTAGGTGTCATTGGACCTGCAGAAGGTATCTACATTGACCTCAGTGATGTTGTTGTTCTGGAAAAAATGTGAGAACGTAACAGAGTGAATAAAATCTTACTCCTCAGGATCAGGTAAAAAAGGTCCCATAATATTATTTACTGAGTTCTAGCAAAAAATTGATTTTTAAATTTTAAATTAAATTCAGAACAGCTTGAACAACTAGGGGTTGTCAGTTGTTTCTGAATACATTTTGTTTGTGTATATCTTAGCAGTAAAAGATACAAACCTGTAAATGTAAGATCTGAACACTGTCAGGAATGTGTGGAACAGCTTCCAGCTGATTGTCAGCCAGGTACAGGTTGGTCAGCTTGGTCAATTTCTGTTGTGGAAACAAATTGACACCATGGGGACCCAGTAGTTGACTTATTGTTAGTTGTCCTGTCACTGTGTGGATCGTGAAGGTGCGATTGAAAATATACACAGCATACCAGGAAAGTTGTGACTATGAGTTGTATAGATCTATGTTGACTGATATCAACCTTATGTCTTTACATTAAGCACAAAGAGGACTGGAGTCATGATGCAGTTAGCTTAACATAAAGACTCACGAACTAACATGTTTTTCTTTGATCCATACAAAAAAAAGAAAAGTAATAACAATAGTCTGTGGTTTTGAGGAGAGTCAGGAGATGCAACTGTGTACAGCTCCCTGAAGTATTGTCACCACACCAAGTTGCCAAGTACCGTTATGGCTTTACAGAGACTAAGACCAAAAGCTGTGTATCTGATAAACAGTGCCTTAGCTGGAACTGTTGCAGGGGAGTACTGGGCTGATTGATGTACTGTCAAGAAAGATTTTAAACATTTAACTCCCCCTAAAACCACAGACATCTCATCTCACTCTTGGGAGAAGGAAATAAGCCTATTTCCCCAAAATGTTGAACAATTGAACTAACTAATGTATTTCTTTGAAAGTGCTGCACTTCAAAAATATAGGCTCCATCCAAGCAATCCTGTAATGCTTTTCTATGTTGTACAGTAACCTTAATTGCTGTTGCATAGTATCCTCTAGAACATATAATGTTGGTTCAGAGAAGAGATTTACAGCACATGGTAGAGGATTTGGCCAGTTTACCTTTTCTTGAACGTTACATTTCTGAACAAAGCCCTCATGGCTCACTGTCACTTCGGCTGCATTATTGAAGCTTTTGTTAATTTGTCTATATCTTTGAAGATCACTCATTAATCAAATCAAATCAAATCAAATTTTATTTGTATAGCCCAAATTCACAAATCACAGTTTGCCTCAGAGGGCTTTACAATCTGTACAGAGACGACACCCTCTGTCCTTCGACCCTCGATTCGAGTGAGGAAAAACTTGCCCCAAAAAAGGCCCTTTTAACAGGGAAAAAATGCGGAAGAAACCTCAGGGAGAGCCACAGAGGAGGGATCCCTCTCCCAGGACGGACAGACGTGCAATAGATGTCGCATGTACAGAGCAGATCAACGAGATCACAATGTATTCAATTATAAGCGATGGTTGACAGGAGTGAAAGTACACAAAGATGTATTACAGCAATAATGATGAAATGCACATGGAAATGTGATTACTAGTGATAACAGTAGTAATGATCAATGAGTTATTAATGAGTTCTGTAAATTTAAATTTAAAAAATGCCTTGACCGTCCTGTAGATTGGGTTGGGGTTTTCTGACTTAAAAGGTTTGGAGAGGTGATGTTGTGTACCTTGAAAGCATTGGCCTTGACACCCCTGGTTTTCAGGAGGTTGTTGTTGGCGTTGAAGGATGTGAGTTTGGCAGGGAGCATAGGAAGTTTGACCAGTCTGTTCTCAGCCAGAGACAATACCTCCAGTAGGG
The DNA here is from genome assembly GCF_965226575.1 of Pagrus pagrus. Classification (NCBI taxonomy): domain Eukaryota; kingdom Metazoa; phylum Chordata; class Actinopteri; order Spariformes; family Sparidae; genus Pagrus; species Pagrus pagrus. Next base: position 6,236,316 of record NC_140187.1, on the reverse strand, counting down.
CAAGCTTAGAGAACGCCCCGTCTTCAATCTCTGAGATCAGGTTCCCTGTCAGATCAATCCTCTTCAGAGTCACTGTAGATGAATTCAAAAGAAATATTTTTATATAGTTGTAACAATTTCGGAAGTCTCACGTTGTTTTGTTGTCACACGACCATATAAATGTTATACCAAATTTTAGCGTCCCTCCTTCAATAACAGATGACACTTCACAAGTCAAAGATCTTGTAGGTTTGTGCATTTTGTTTTGGTCAAACTGGTCCTTTTTCCTTCACTGTTCAACCAAGCTGTTGACATCAAATTGTTCTTCCAGTGTTATTGTACCTTTGCAAACATGTGTAGTCCCATCACAGATTTCTTACAGTAAAATTCTCAATAAAGACCAAGAGACATACCCGACAAACAGCTTAAATGGTTGACCAAGACAATTTTGAGAGAGGCATCCGTAAAAATACTTGTTTTTAGATGTTTTTTGTGAAGAAATATTCCTGAAGCTTCGTCTTTTCTATCAGTCCAGTTTACAATGTGCAGCCACATGGACCAGTGTCTTTGTAGTTCTGTCACCCCAAATTCATGACAATGAAGTTAATCTGAATCTGAGTTAATCTTTATGTTTCGGTTCTGTAAATTTGTAGTCTTCAAGACAAAGCTAACTCTGAGGACATTACTGTGACACCATCATGAGTTAGGCGTTAAACATCTGTTGTGATGGAGACAGTTACCAGACTTACAAATTCCATCAAAATCTTTGGTGCTGATCTTCTTGATCTTGTTGAAGCGGGCATACAGATAGGCCGTCTCTTTAGGCAGGGTGGGGACAGAGGTCATGTCTGGGCTGACCTCCTCACAATACACTGAACCAGTCAGACACACACACAGCAGACAGGTGGGCAGGTCTGTAACACAGAGGCATCAAACAAACATGATGACATGATACAGGCAGGATGTAAAGCTTGACTTCGCTGTCGTCACAGCAGTGCACTTTAAACTGCCAACCATTGATTCAACTCGATTTTGATTAAGCAATTGAGGTGATGTGTTTAAATGCTTCGTTTTTTCTGACCTACAAAATCCCAAAGTTATTCAGTTCATCACATAAGGCAAAGAGAACGGAAACAAATCTTCCACTGGAGAAGATGGACATAGGATATGTGTGTTTTTTAAATAAAGAAATGTCTCAAACAGTAAATTGATCATCAAAAAAGTTCCATACATTTCTTTTGGTCGACTCATTGGCTCATCAGCTCTAATCAGTCCTCTTTCATATAGCACAACACAATACTATACCATTCATCCAAACCCACATTCTCTGCCTGTGTACTTGCATTAGTCGGTCATCTTGTTCACATTCAGATAATTCAAAATGTACCAGTGATACTCCTACCTGGTAGTGAGGCCTCAGTTCCTTTTCTACTTTCAGACCCCCAAGAGCAATTACTCTTCGCTGATCCACGTTTCCAATCGAACATTGACCAAGCTTTTTTTTTAAGTTGCTTCTTCCAAACTGTGGATGGTTATGGTAGCTGACACTTAAAGTGTTCAAAACATTCAAACATGCTCTTTGAGACCAATATTATCAACTACACTTTAGAGATAACCAGCTGAGTTATTGGAATTGCTCTTTGCCAATATAGGCTCCTGAGATAAAACCCAACACAACCCTTATTAATTTCTTATGAGAAATCTGTAGTTTGTCTTTGAGTGTCTTTCCCAGACTTTCAAACCACTGTGAACCAATGGAGCAACTCAAAGCAATCGGTCCACAGGTTTAAACTCCCCATAACAAAAATTTGATTCAGTGGAAACAAGGTAAACAGATCTTTCTCTTACCAGAGGCGTCTCCTCCTTCTGAGATTGGGCTGTCATCAGGTTCATCAGCAAGAGACACTGCTCTCTGCAGGAGAAAACAGAGTCTGTTCATATACTGGCCGGCTAATTGGCTAGAGCAAAACATTCTCACTGCCAGGGCTGAGTGTTCAATTTTGGAAATATGCTAACACATTGTACTGTGTCACATTTTTGGTAGAAAACCAGCTCGGAGTCTGTTTGCTATCATGAGCATCAAAGAGGTAAAAGACAAAATTAACTGTTTTTTAGCAAGTGTGGTTAAACAAGGTGGTCGGGTTTAATCTAATAGTTAAACTGTCAAGAGTCTCTAATTTTATTCAGTTCGTTAGTTGTCTCTCAAAGCCACAGGCATGTAGACAGGGTTAAACCCACTGTTTTATTTGGAGAATACAGTTTACTTACTGATTATTTTATTGGAAATATATAGCCCTACTATATTTAATTAATTGTAGAACATACCTTTGGTAACTGGTGAATGTGTGGTGTTAATCATTGGAGAACAAGAAGTGTTATTCTGTTAGAGACCATGTTGTGTCTAATAAATTAAGACTAAGTGGGCATTCAGACCATAAACACCACTGTGTTAATAAAAGAGTCTGTGTTGGTGTGGACTAGTTGCTTCAAATGATCCTCAAAGTCCAGTTTCAGAAACAGATCCGTGAGTTTTCAACTCTAAAACACTGTATATATGTATTTATACTGTATGAGCCAGATTTTTTTCAGCTGTGGAAAAGTTAAGAAGATGATAATCACTTTATCCTCCGTTTTCACAATATTCAAGTGATCACTAAAATGACAATTTTCCCATTACAAAGTCATCTAACATGTGCTTGTATGTACTGTCCAGTGCCGTGCATTATTGGATGATGCAAAAAGTCTAGTCAGGTTCATCTTTTTCTGCCAGTTGCTTTGGCCGGAGCCTCTGCACCTGGCTCTCCGCAGTGCCAACACAGTAGTCTGATTAAAATGACTGAGGAAGATCTGTGACATAGTTCTGCTGCTGGTCTGAACACAGACTCTGTTCAGTGCCCTCATCATCAACTATCTGATAATGATTTCCAGACTGTATTGGCTGGCACATTGTTCTGTAGCAGTCCACATTATATTCCACAGCTGGCTGCTGGCCGACCACTCCACAGCCTTAACTGCTGCAGTTGGATTCTCTATGGATTCTTTTGATGACTTTTTGATTTCCATTGTTGTCATGGAGTCTGATACTGTTCTTCCTGATATTTAACCATACCTTTTCAGAGGTGTTTGTACGCATAGTGACCCATGAGCAGGCTTTGTAAAATGAAGCCTGTGTGGTGATGAGCCAATAATAATCAGGTTGCTTTCAAGATTTTGTGCATTCTTAGCCTCTGACCCCAGAAGCCTCTAGACCTTTGGAGGTTGTGACAAATTTTGTCCTTCGGCCTGAGCAGTTTTGGGCCTGTGGATGCCTCCTGGGAAATTAAAATCTTTAAACTGTGTTGGCTGGGAGACATAGATCACCAATTAGCCAATCAAAACTGAAGCTCATAAATCAGAGGTTTTAGAAAGTATTGTTTGAAACATTCAGCCATGGAAAGGGAATATAATCTGCTACCAGTAAAGTTACTGTTAATGAAAGTTGAAATCCAGCGTCACCTCTGGTCTAATGGTTGGTTAGTTTATCCTCCATCCTCCATCATCCTTGCTGGGTTCATTCTCCTTGAGTGGCTTTAACCAATCACAGTATATCTTAGCAAAATACCAACCCTGGTGCTTCATCTCTGAACTAAGTGACTGGCCCCTCAAACAAAGCATAAAAAGGAAATAGATTTTTCCACATTGTGGATTAAAAAGTTAGCCTCACTGAAGCTTGTGGTTAATTGAAGCAGCAATAAAGGGTAAGAGGCCTGTCCCTAAAGGGTCTGGCAGAGACTTTTATGAAAAACAGCTGGTTCCAAATTAAGTTTTTACTCATTAAAATTCAAGTTAAGTTTCATAGCCATACTCACTCATGCACTTTCTTTCCCTCACATCCTCTGGGTTGTTTGTGGGTTTTCCACTTCCTGCAAGTGTTTCCCGAAGGATGAACCAGACCAGACTTTGGTTTTGGTTCATCCAAATATTTTTTGAAGAGGTTAGTGTGGTTAGTTGAAGCATAATGTGGTCAATTCAGGTTTGGTTTGTCTGGTGGAAAAGCAAGTAAGACACCACTAGGTGTGTGTGTATGTGCTGAAATTGAGCTGAATTAATTATCATCTGTTAGAGAACAGTAAAGTCTAGTGTTGACAGTTTCTGCTGTTGGCAAGTTGGAGATATCAAATTCAATTAAATTAAACCATGAAGTGGATTATTAGATTTTAGAAAAATGTGATCACTGATTGTCAGTTTTGCCAACTATTAAGCATGATCTTACCACCCCTTGGGATAAGTAAAATCCTTTCTTACCCTTTTTTCAAATATTTTAGCTATCTCTTCTTTTCTAACACTCAGCAGAAATTTCTCTGATAAGAAAGATATGTCTGCTCTCACCAAAATCTTGGCAGTGTGTGTTTGTTTTTAATTTGATTCTATGCACAGGACTGCATATTTGTATTTGTTTGTAAAAAAAAATATGTGGATAAGCTCAGTAAGTCACCTTGAATTACTATGTACAACAGTGACAACCACAGGTGTAAGGATTATCTTCTGAAGTCTTGCTGCAAGTGGACGGCAAAAACTACAGTACTACAGTACAGTACTACTACAGTTGGACTACTTTGAAAATGTGTTAAAGCTGAAGCCAATAAGTACATTTAAAAATTAAAATAATATGCATTTGATAGAGTTTTAGAAGAGAACATTTTTTTCAGTGATGCATGATGTAAATAATAAAGTTCCTACCCGAGCCCTCCTTGAATTCAAAGGGTCACTGAAGTGTCCGTTCAGCTCCCTGCCAGGTAGAGATCCCAGTATCAGCTGTGAATCCTGGTCAGACCTCCTGGCCGAGGCTGCCACCAGCCACGGCACCAGCATACAGGTGAATAAGAGAGACTTCATGCTGTCCAGAGCAGTGTGATGCCGACACACCAGCTTGCCTTAAAGCCTGAGTTTGGGTCAGCAGCTGCTCTCTGCTACGAGCCCCTGTTGGGATGTGTCAAATGACTGTATTTAAAGGCTGAACCAGTAGCTTCCAGCAGACTGTTAAAGCAGAGTTTATAGAGCAGAGCACTTAACCCTTCCCTGACCACCCACCAGTGAGAAAGAGACAGAGAGACAGACAGGATGTACAGAGAGACTTAAGTGTCAGTGTTTTCTGTTAAATGTCCCCTAAATGTGGACACAGCAAAAACTGCAGAGAGAGCAGAAAAATTGAAAGTTGACAACCACAGTGTGAGTGTGTTTTGTCAGAAGGAATGTCTGTGGTCTCTGCCCGGCCACTCAGTAATGACTCGTAATAGCCAACCCATCTTTCATTAGGCTGGATGAGTGGGTTTTTTTCTGCGCTGGCTCCGTTTTCTCTCAGTCGTGGGTCGGACATCACATTTAGCAGCCGTTACATAGTCACTGATTATAGGCTGAAATGTATTTGATTACTTTGGACTGACCAGTAGTCTAATCTGCCTCGCTTTATGGACGACTCCTCTCAGAGAGGTTTCAGGTTGGGGTTGATGTTACTCAAAGCGTTTACCTCCTCTAAATTATCAATAAACTAGTTCTGAAAGCAATGGTTTCTCAGCTAAAATTAATGTAATATAAATACATAGTAATGCAGACAAAAATAATAAAGACTGTTGTCCTGAACAAGATTTATCTAAGCAATCTAATTTATATGATTACACGGTTCCCTTGGATCAACACATTTTTAACATTTTCAATTGAAGGTCAAATTGAATTTGAGATGGAAGTCGTTCATTCTGAGCTGAAGCAGATAAGTTGAGTGCGTTTCTGTTATTTGTCCAGCCTGTATACAATATTAAATTTCATATCTCACAGCAATGGGTCTAGTCTAGGGGTTCTTAAAGACGTGCTGGGGGTCCCGTACGGTGGGCATCAAAGAGGTTATACTGTTGTGTTCTTGGTGTCTTTAGTAGGTTTTAGTGAAAGTTCCAGGGTACTTCACGAGGTTTTGATGGTAGTTGAGGTTTTAGAGCCCCTTATATAGTTTCTTGGATTTGGGGGCCTTTATGTGGTTGAACATTAGGGAGGTCATGATTTCAATTCTAATTCAAAAATCGCCTAAAATGAGCATTCAATTTCAACGAAAGCAAAGCATGATTGCCGATTTTTCCAGAAAAAAAAGTGACGTTTTTTTTAACTAAATTACAGATTAAAAGCACTGAGATAACTATAAACGTATACTGTAGAATTGGCACCAGAAGCAAAAGGACGTGCAGTTCGTAAAGCAAATGTACGTCACAGTACATTGTGAAAGAAGAGAATTTGCTTCAGGGTGAATGTAAACAGCATCAACAAAAGGTGATGATAATATGGTGGGCATCTTCACAGGTAAACACTGCCCATCAACTTTGACTGACCGTTGGCAGCAAGCATCAGTGACGTAAACAGAGTCCACCTCTCCTCGTCCTGTTGTAGTCCTTTGCTCTGTCGGTTCAGAACAAGGTCCTCCCGTCGAGTGCAACAGCTTGATCCGGGATGTTCTGGTGGAGACAGGAGAAGGCACAACAGTCTATGATTTTTCCATGTGTCCATTTTCCTGTGACCGGACATTAGCCAGGAGCAGCCTTAAATCCAAGCTGGATTAGCTTGCTGTCATCCTGGCTCTCTCCCCTCTCCTCCCTGGGGCGTTCTGGTTGGATGGTCGAAAGATGCCATGGGCAGTGGTCGTCTCAAATTCATCCACTTTGCTGATGTCTCATGAGTTTACGTTAGAGTTTTTATTGACAGCTGTTAGGATTAGGACTAAAGCATATGTTTTATTGTAGACGAATCTTAGTTATTCAATGAATGTCCTGTTTGAATAAAAGTGTTATGTCAGAAGCACAGCCTTAAATCTGTGTTTCTGATTGAAGGGACTCTATTTAATCCAGCTGAAGACTATTCGTGAGACTAAAGCCATGCAGTCCGTCCAGCAGTAGCATTTGGTTTTCCTTATTGCTTCCTTCCTGATGTTGAGGTGTCTTGAATGAGAATTTTGTTCAGAAGTTCAGATGCTTCTCATCTTTGAACATTTCTAACTTTTCTGTTCTGCTTTCTGATAGAAAGAAAATTAGAAAATGAATTTGATTGTCTTACAAAACTTAACAGGTATAACAAAGCACCATCAGTGTTCAGTCTTTACATTGATTTTAATTAGTGGAATGGGTGATTGGTTGTGAAAGAGTGAAGTAGTGACATGCAGAATTTACCACTGTCAACAGAAGTTGGAGGTGTGCAGCCTGTCGTCTGCAGCTCTTCATCTGACAGCTCCTTCTTGTTTCATTACCTCCACAGACTGTATAAAATTACTCCCAGACATATTTCAAATTGATGCGCTGTCAAAAATGCCAAAAATGACTGTTGTTTTGTTCTGTTAAAGCATTTTTGATTGAATGATAGCATTAAGCACTTACTCAACACATTTAAGAAGTGTGATGCACCGGGTATAACCCGTGTTGTCACAAGCTTTATTAGTCAGTGGGAAGATTTCGACACCACAACAACCTTAGTCTTTATAAGATCCCCAAACCCTTGGTGCATACAGCTGCAGCTTGCAACCAAGTGTGTAAATGGCTGGGATGAGAATTGGCACCAAGTTTGAGATCATTGCACTCAGCTTTAAAACAGTGAATTGCCCCCATTTGGACTGAGACTGAGTTGCTGCCCTAAGTGAAGAGGTTCAGGTATCTCCAAGGCATATGAATTGCCTACTTCTTGAAAGTACTAGTTAGGGAGTCAATAAAATTTCAGGTGAAATGGGAAATTGGTTGACGAACAGACTAAAAATGCACGTTAAGACAATAGAAAAAGGTGAACAGGTTCTCAGTGGTCTGAGTGAACTCCACCAAAAAAACAAACAAACAACCAAAACAAAAGTCCCTGGAAAATATTGTGAGAACATTCTGGACATATCATATCTCAGGTTTTCAGCTCTGTAATCAATGCATCTCTATGGTTTAATATGTATCAGACCTCTATAGCCTTACTTTTCCAAAGAAGTATGAAGTGCTGTAGAAGCAATAGCACATCAATAAATAACTGCTAATATGATAAACACAAAAAAATGCCAGAAATGAATCAGAAACAGAATTACTGGAAAATGGCAAAAAAAAAAAAAAAAAGAGTATGGGAGAAGTTTCCAAAGCAGAAAGGCCAAGAGATTCTCAGTAACAAAAAGAAGTGACTCTGTTCACTTAGTCTATTCAGCAGCTGCTGAGGTCCAGCTGTTCTTGGGTTGATTTCAGCCTTGGATGTCAAACCAGAGAGATGTTGGGCTTCCCCAGAGCAGTTCTTAAGAATTTGCTTTTTTTTTTGGTGTTGTCCGGAGACATGGTGAAATGAAAGATACGACAAGAGACATTACTCCTCTATAAACAAGCAGAGCGAGAGAGCAAAGACTGAAGTTTAACAGCAAAACAGTCAAATAGGAAACATGTGACTATTTCAGCATTCAAGAGGAGAGGAAAAAGAAGGGGGCCCAGATATAAACATCCAAGGAACATGAGCCCAGACTGTTACAGGTGTGTTAGCAATTATGAACACCTTTAAACTTTTACGACTCTGGGAAGAGGTCCAGCAACTGGAGAATGTTTTTACTGTCACTAATTTTCTGTACTAGAGTTTGAGCTGTCAGGGTGGTTTCACTGGTATTCCACTGCACAATAAAGCAAGTCAGTGGGGAAAGCCACCCTCAACACCACACTAAAAGCACAGTATTCCTGTCATGTTTACTCACTCAATGTGTTTGTGAGTGTGACTAAGTCTTTTTTTTTTTTTTTTAAGCTTTGAACTTGATATAATCCCTGTTATTGTACACATGGGCACATGTTGCAAAACGTTCAGAAGAAGAAGCATTACATTTGGATGAGATTGCAGATGAATAATGAATAACAAGAAGGACTGTAAACTCTACAAGGAGAACTTTATGAGATACACTATATGATGTTTATCTCCCGACAGTCAACACCAACTGGTCCAGTCTGGACTGGACTTGGTCTAACTTTGTCCAGTTAGTTCAGATTCCCTAAACAAAATTGCAAATGGCCACGCACCAAAATGTTTGTGCTCCCCTTAAAGGTTCCCAGAGGAATTTTCTTGTAAACAAATGAGTTATGTTTAGATTCCGTGTTTCTCACCAGAACACCTTATGTGTATCCTTGAGATCTAACAAACATGTGGAATGCATTTCCCTCCTCATAAAACACTTGCAAAACAGATTTTTTTTCAATATGTTAAATTCTGTATTGCTTACATTTCTGTTAACTAGCGTGCAGTCTTCTTTTTCACTGCCATTGTTGGTTAATGCTGCGTTTTTGTTTTGTTTTTTTCAGGTCACCACCAGCAACAGTTGATCAAAAAATCGAATTAAGCAGGTTGAAGGAATGTGTGTCCTTCTGAAGTGCAGCTTCTTAGTGCAACCTGTCTAAAACAACAACAAATTCCTGATTTAATGCTGTGCGTGGTGCAAGTAGTTTTTTTCACTCAGTTGGTTGAATTGCTTAAGGCCACATATAAATCAAATCAAGCAGTGCAGTCTTCGCATTATTTTTAATGAGGATAGTCCATTTTGGCTGGGTTGGTGCTGGCTGCAGGGGTGCCGTCAGCTGCAGCAAAAAAGTTGAAACGGACTCAAACTTTTGGACAAACGCAGCCCGACATCACGTTGCGGTGGCCAATCACATAAGCTGGCGATCAGACTTGCAGCATGAATGACTGAAACCACAGTGAGTTTAACGTTATGGGTCATGTGTATTCAGTTTGGCACCGAGCAACAGTTTCAAACACTGGATCAATGCTGACGATCACTGTAGGACCAGCATGCTTAACCTACTCTGGCAGAAGCATGACCGGAGATCATAAGCAGAGGAGAAGGGGACAGTTGCTGGGCATGTTATTTAGCATGGCTAGCATAACAACATAGCAGCTTCGCTTTTTGGCAAACTGATCAGCAAGTTCCCAACAAGTTCCCAACAAGTCATCACCGAGCATGGAGTGACACGCCCACACCACTGCACAAACCTGCAGAGTTTCACCACACCACCTGATTAGGTCTGACTGTAGCCTAAGAGTTGAAGGTGTGCAGCCCTCACGCCTGCAACTCTTCATCTAACACCTCACTATAGCTGCTCTTTCTTGTTCTCTTACTTCATGCAATATTTGAAACTGATTCTGTCAAAAATGCCAAAAATGACCAAGTTCTGTTTTGTATAAACACGGTTGATATAATAAATACTTTTTTTTAATGTGACTGCTTCACAGAAAAGGCACACAAAGTTTCACTGCGGCAGTAGGAAATGTTCTGTTTATACAGACAATTTTCAATAAGTCAATTGTCTGAATATTGTATAATTAACAATAACTTCAACAACCAATGACATTGTATCTAACTACTCAGCCCATGGTTCAATCCAGACAGCCAATATCTTAAACCATTCATACTTTAATTAACTGATGCGCAATATTCTTTTTGATCTATATTACATCTGTGCTGTTGTCCAGAAGAACAAACAAAATGAAAAACTGTTGTATCCTCAGTGAAAGAGCAGAGGAAGCAGTTCATTTCGTTTAACATCCCAAACCTGTATCAGACGAGTGTTTCTGATATCCTGTTGGTCTTTTTGTTCCACTCAAGTCAAGTCTCAAGTCAGATTTCAGCTTAAAATCAAAAGTTAATTTTAGACGTCTTTACAACTGTACACCTGCACATCATATAACACCCTCTATACTCAGACTCTTGGTCCAGACAACAAAAACTGCTTACCATAATTATACCATAAAAATACTTATTTATTTATTGTTGGAGTGGGTCTAAGTAAATACTATTTTTGGTAAAACCAGTTTACTCGGGTTGTTGTAATTCTTGAGGTTTCCTGCTCCAAACCCACCACTTTTCTCCCATGTAAACACAACCATAATAACGATAAACTTTTTTTCTGGCCTATTTCTTCTGACAGCTGTGGTCAACGTGACTGTGAGCTGGGGTTTTAGGCTGACAGGTGTAAGCAAGCAATACTTAATGGCAGACTGAAGTTGGCCTAGACAAAACAACATACGTCAGTAAATTTACTCTACACACACACAGACGCCTATTTGACTGCAGAGTAGCTTTCGACACAGTGGACCACCTGGCTAGGCATTAAACAGTCTTGGTCTGCATGGGTCTGGCTGACAACTAACATGACGTATTAACCCACCACTGAGAGCTGTGTGTCTTGGTGTTCTGACATAGCCACCCTCTACCTCCAGACTGCTGCCAGCAGCTGCAGGACTGACAGTGAGGTGTTTTATTTTAGCTTAGAGACTCGTTATGTAATCAGTGTTCCATGTTTTTCAAATTAAATGGTTTCAATTCCCTATTAGCCTCCATGTGACATTAAACAGAGACAAATCAAACTGACCTGCAGAAAATGATCGCCTAACTGTGCAGCTTTTATGGAGCTTTTTGCCTCATAGAGTTTTGACTTTGTGCAAAATGTAGTCACAACACTCCCAGCACACTATTGAAAGTTTGTTTGATAAGAACAGTTTTGGACAGCAACACTCAAGCTCTGATAAAACCCAGTGTCCACTCCCTGCCCACAAAGACAGACTAGCTGTTACTGTTACTGTATGCTGTCATCTGTAATGTTAAGGAAAAACAACAAAAGCAAATATTGGATTGCTTCAACAGATACAGAAGACTTTGAAAAGGATCAGGAAAAAATAAGTTTGATCAGGACAACCCGACTTTTAGATGAGCTGTCTCTTTCCAACTAGAATTTTTAACATTTTCACTGTAATTTATTAGAAGTATAAAACATGAAAAGCTTCTTTTTTTAAAGACATGAAAAGTCACTACAAAATTTCCACACTGGCAATGGAAGTACTTGTTACTAGAAACAGATGGTTCTGGGATGTCTATTCTTGGCACAACGTCGAGGACCCAGTTTCTACCATTTTACCAACAACTGGCATTTCACTTCCTCATTTGACTGAACCTCCTACCTGTTCACTGTGTGCACTGGGGACCAAAATACCAGACAGATAAGGAATTATGAGGGCTCACTGCTTGAGCTACTCATCATTGCTTAGCAAATAAATGGCCTTTAAACTTTGAGACATTTCCAAATGTCGGACATGTAGAATTGATTTATCAGAAGTGGACTTGGCTGGATGTTCAGATATCCAACCCGTCCTGGACATGATTGCAGTATGACTTTCACCTTTTATCTTTACTTTTCATACGGACATTACTCTTGTGTAACAGTCATCCCTGCAGTGCTCCACAAGTGTAGTTGCCTGTCCTACGGTGTCAATTGAAATTAGTTCTTTGGTCTGTGTTACTGTAAATCTGTTCTTTTTTCCCTGTAATCGTTTCAAAGTAAGCCCCTGTCCAGGAGAAGTATTCCCTCTGACTATTTACTGTAAAAGTGAGTGGTTTTCCTCATGCCGAGCTTTGGTTCAAATACTGGCATTCAGCCTTGGAATTCAGTCCCAGAGGATCTGAGAACGACCTGATTGTTAAAACAGAATGAGTGCAGCCTCCACAGGGAGACCACCACCTTGGTTTTAGAAACAACAGGTTAGTTTTTGATTTCTACAACATTTTTTCCAGAACTCAAGGGTTTAAGACAAAGGCTGTATTGTTTTCTGCTTATTTGAACTGCCTCTTCAACAGTATATCTTTATACCATCAAATATCTATTAGGCTGTGTTTTGTAAACAGGAAAGGAATAGTTTCAGCTTTCTATCTCTGGCATTATTTCTCATTCAGTCTGGCATGGCTGGACCTATCTCCACAGCACTGTGTCAGCGCTTAAGAAAGGATCGGCAGCACCCATTATAATTCTGCTATAAAAAACACTCAGGCCTGTTTGTATTTCTTTTAAACCAATCACAATCGTCTTGGGGAGCAAAAATAAAACAAGGATGCAGGAACGTTGCACCTGCAAAATAGAGTCAGGGGAATTTCCTTTTGTGGAACATTTGCACATGGGGTGATGTGCCCTGGCATTAAAATGGCTAAACCCCTGCAAAAGTAAAAAATAACAGCTGTTAGCTCATTCAAGTTCTTACCATTAATGTCCAGGTTAGGGTTAGGGTGACATTTTCAGCGTGTAGGTTGCTAGCTCGGAGGATGTTGCTGTAGTTTCTCGTAGCAGTGAGAATATTGAAATTAATTTGTCAAAATCCTCCGATTTACAGGAAATGGAACACTGCTCATTTTAATGAAGGAAAGTCTGATTCACCAGGTGTTGACTGTGGGTAAAAGTCTGCCATTTGCTGCTTATTTCAGATGGGGGTTTATACTCAAATGAGCATTTTGAACTCCTTAGATAACACCTATTAAACACTAGTTGTAGGTGTAACTTCTGATTCATTCCTGTCCGAAATGATACAAATAACCTATTATAAGTATTTTAAAAGAAGGGGAATTGAAACTATGTATGCAGTTATTTTGTTTGGATCCAAATTAATATGGGGGAAAAAAATTAATAGATGTTTTTTGTTGATGATTGCTTTGACGGCTTGTTTGCTTGTTGTTTATCTACTGTATTCCTCTCCCCACAAAATACCTTTCGGCTCATCTGGTCACTTAACCGTAACCAGCTCTTTTCCATGATAACGGGATGCTAATCCTCTTTTGTAGAGCTGTTGGTACGGTGTATCATTCATACATGGAGATATAAGTTAGCAGCTTTATCGAGTGAATACTTCTAACATTGTTATTATTGCTTAGCCCACTTGGCTAATGCTATTAAAGCCTTGAAAGCACTGCCGTTGTGTCAGTTGTAATGATACTTTGTTACCTATGCAAGTTCTGACACACTCCCGAAGTATCACCCATAAGTATTGTAGAGCTGCTGCTGGGAACTGCAGTATGCCCACTGTCTACGTATGGTTCCTGTTGTCAGAGCCAGATGCAGAGCAGATGTTAGGGATGCACTGAGAGGAAGGCAAGGATTTAAAGTTCGTTGTTGTTACGACTCTGTCATGCAACACAATATCTCTATAAGACATCTGATAAATTGCTGTTAAGTTGAAACTAGTGTAGGTTCAGGAATTGATGTCAGACCTGGACTGGAGTATGTTTCCAATTACCTTGATATGACGGGGATCCCATGCCAGAATATTGAGCTTGTTTGAATTTTGAATGTTGAGTTTAATGTGTACTCTTTTCTGTTTTGTTTATTTTTTATGGTCAGCTCAAGTTATTTATTTGCCTTCAGGAAAAGTAGGCGTTTTTGTTTATTTATTTATTCATTTTTTATCATTTTGTTCAGGCCCAAGCAGGGCCTAGCAGTCTCAGGGTAGAAATCGAGCAGAGGATAGAGTTCTGGTTTATTTATATAGACTTCATCGAGACACTGAATTCAGCTGTGGTGAATTAAACTGGATCTGGATCTTTGGTTCATGTCATGATATGGACATCTCAGGGTCTGCTGTCTGTTTTCTTCCTCTTACTGTTTACTGTAAAGAGCCCTTCATGGTTCTCAAAGCCTGGAAGCTCTTATCTCAGCATGAGGTTTACTGTTAGCTCCCTGCTCCAACAAAACACCAGAGCACCCAGGGAGGAGGGTCTTCTAGTAGTTTTTCCACCAGGGGTGAGTGGGATGGGTGGCCAGGTATATGTTGTTGCTGTTGTTGTAGTTTAGGTTTGACCTCACAGACCTTGACAGCACCTGAGGCTTCTAGTAGTTTTCCAGTGTTATTATTAAATAATCTACCCTGAGACTGCTAGGCGCTTGGGCCTAACAAGATAAAAATGAAAAAAAATCATATTGTGATAATGGCAGGATTCAGAGTTGTTGACGTAATGACTTCATAATGTTTTGCACAGCAAAAAAAGTAAAATTTATACCAGCTCCTCTTATATACAGAGTCTGTATAAGGGAGCGAATTTTGGTTGGTTATGATAAGAGCCAAAAATCCTAACAGCTATTGTGAGTTCTCAACCAAAAATATTTCCAGTATATTTTTCATATCATCAAGAATGTCATTATCACAGAAATGCCCTGAAATACCATGATATTAGCTTTGGGCCCACCCCTACTTGAGATGTAAAGGATGCCAAGGTACCTGCAGAGTCCGAATAAACTCATTGGCCTTTGGTATCTTTTAAACTTAATGGGAGGATTGTTGGGTAAAGGCATTTAAATGCTTCACAATCTTTCACAATCCCCACAAAGTGTTTGAAGCAGATCCCCTGGGGTGTTAATGTAGAGTTAAGATGGGTAAATAGGCTCACACATTTTCTTGTAAATGTTTTTAACCATTTTTAGGGTATGTTTTTGTAAAAAAAAAAAACAGTACTTCCCGACCTCCACGTACTCGCAACTGAAACAACTGAACCGCCCTTTGCACTGAAGGCAGCAAAATGAGATTGCCACAGCCTACAAAGAGAATTGCTTTGTGTGGATTACTGCACAATATGTACGGTGCAGTGCTTTTATGGTATAGTTCTAAAATATATATATTAATTTTATAGCTACACGAATGGCTTGCTGTTATTACCACTGATCAATATTTTGAACCGAAACGATCTGAAAACTTCTTAGTGTCTACCAGGTTAAAGCCTTCTCCTACTGAAAGTCAGTGTAAGAAACAGACAGTCCTAATTTGAGGTAGGTTTTAGTGCTAATTAAACTTTCAACATGATGCCCAGGAGGGATTAACGAAGCTTGATAAATACATGGCTAAGAGTCAGTCGTTCCAAGTTTTCAATCAACTTGACCTAGTCATGATTCAAGACGGATGCATCAACTAATTGAAATGTTACACCGCATAGATAGATAGATAGATAGATAGATAGATAGATAGATAGATAGATAGATAGATAGATAGATTTGTTTTATAGGAAAATCATGCAGAAGTTAAACAAGTGAAACAAGTGCTTTCGCTCCTTCTGATCAACTCTTTTATTTTTTGTCTTTGTGCTGTGTTGTGTCTTGATGACAGTCTCTGTTGGTACTGGACAAGAAACTGATTTTGATTAAACTGTCAACTAAGACATGACGGTTTGGATTAAACCAGTATGAGACATATGGAGTGTATTACTGGTTGACTGGGTTCCAGTGTGCGGTGGTATTGGATTAGTTGCCCACTGTTCTTTGATGACTACTGGATTGGTTATCCAAGCATTCCAGACAGAAACTGAGAGACGGTAAACGTTGGCTCTGAAATGATTCATGCTGAATTTGAAACTGTTGAAATACTAGTTATCAGACACAATCAAAATCTTTGTTATTCTAGTAAGTTTAAAG
>NC_140187.1:5443851-5556351 GCF_965226575.1 Pagrus pagrus | reverse complement strand
GCACTCTTTTATGCAAGGGCCATCTGTCCAGCTGCAGTGCATGATTTCTGTTATGAATCTGTGGTTTCCAAACTGAAGTCGAAGCAACCTAGATGACATTACAGAAATCCTACATCGTATGGATCAAATGTCAGAGCCGCAGAAGACATCACACAACAAAAAGCCAACTAACTGCAGAGTGTCTCTTTTTAAACAAACGCTCTCTCTCCTCCAGCTGTTTTCAGAGAAGCCACCACAGACTTCACGGTCGACGCCCGTCCTCTGACCAAGCGAGGAGGAGACCACGTGAAGGCGGAGGTCAGGAACCCGTCTGGAGCGCTGACAGACTGTCTGGTCACCGACAACACCGACGGGACCTACAACGTCGAGTACACTCCATTCGAGAACGGTAAGACACATACTTAACATAAAGAGAACCAAACTCGTCTACTGTGATCTACATCCATCAGCTGCTTGGTGTGTATTTCAGGCGTCCACAACGTCCAGGTTCTGTATGACAACACACCGGTTCCCAAGAGTCCGTTCAGGGTTTCTGTGACGGAGGGATGTGACCCCAGCAGGGTCGTGGCTACTGGCCCCGGGCTCCAGAAAGCCCTGACTGACAAGCCCAACAACTTCAACATCGTCACCAGGTACTGTTGGTGACAAAAGGGCAGAGATTGTTTTGATGAGTGAAAAAGTCTCGTGCTGATTTTGGGTGTGTTGTTCCTTTACCAGAGGGGCAGGTATTGGTGGTCTGGGCATCACTGTGGAGGGTCCATCGGAGTCAAAGATGTCCTGCAAAGACAACAAAGACGGCAGCTGCAGCGTGGAGTACGTTCCCTACACCCCCGGCCTGTACGACGTCAACATCACCTACGGAGGAGAACACATCCCCGGTGAGATCATTAATAATTAGTTTTCTAATTAGCTCAAAAAAGTTCATCTGTCCTTTGTTGGCTCTCTAAAAACTAAATTCTGTTTATTTCCTTTGTTTTTGTGACTCACTCCAACATTTCCCCTTCTTGCTCTTTCCAGGAAGTCCATTTAAGGTCCCAGTGCAGGACGTGGTGGACACCAGTAAGGTCAAAGTGTCTGGTCCTGGCGTGGGGTCAGGGGTCAGGGCCAATATCCCACAATCCTTCACGGTGGACTGCAGGAAGGCGGGTGTGGCCCCGCTGGCCGTGGCTGTCACCGGTCCCAAAGGTGTCGCAGAGCCCGTTGAGGTGACGGACAACGGGGACGGGACTCACACGGTGTCCTACACTCCGTCTAAGGAAGGACCGTACTCTGTGGCCATCAAGTATGCAGAGGAGGACGTCCCCCGCAGGTACAGAGCAGTACTGCAGTGTAGAAGTACAAACATGAGGGTTTTTTCACGCACTGGTCAATTTTGAGATTTTGGGCTGTTTTGCTTCCACAACATGTCTTCTTTCACCCTTCTTCATCAGTAGTGTCTCCCCTTAAAGACAAAACCAGATCTGTGATATTTGTGAGAAAGCAAAGTTATTTTTTTTTAGCCGTACAGCAGAAGTTGCCTCAACAGTTCTTTGTTGTATTGTAGCATAATGATCCTCACAGACTGAGCTTTTCTTTACAGGACTTTGTTTCACTTGGACTTTTTTTTTTTTTTAATTCAAACTATTGTGGGGGAGTAAAATATGTAGTCAGTAATGTGCATTTAAAACCAAAAGCCAAAAGCATCTGTTTTAAGTGTGTCTGTGGTCTCTTCAGTCCCTTCAAGTTTCGAGTTCTGCCGACTCACGATGCCAGTAAAGTGCGAGCCAGCGGCCCCGGGCTAACCAGTGGCGTCCCTGCCAGCTTCCCTGTAGAGTTCAACATTGACGCCAAGGACGCCGGCCAGGGCCAGCTGAGCGTGCTCATCACTGTACGTAACACACACACACATAATAATACACACCAACGAAAGAAGACATCACGCCTAAACTGTCTGTCCTCCTTCCACTTCAGGACCAGGATGGTAAACCTAAGCAGGCCAGTATCCATGACAACGGGGACGGTACCTACCGGGTGTCTTATATTCCCGACCGCACAGGCCGGTACACCATCGTCATAAAGTACGGCGGTGACGACATCCCTGCCTCACCTTATAGAGTCCGCGCCTCGGCATCCGGAGACGCCAGCAAGTGCACCGTCACCGGTACGTAACAACTAAGGAACACATGAAAAACATTTAGAAAACATTTAAACAACGAGGGGGGAAAAAAACAAATAAAATGTCCTCCTCTCAGGTCCAGGTGTGGGTCCCACGGTGGCCATTGGCGAGGAGCTGGGCCTGGTGGTGAACGCTAAGGGTGCTGGGAAGGGGAAGGTGAGCTGCGTGGTGGTTCAGCCCGACGGCAGCGAGGTGGAGGCCGAGGTGCTGGAGAACGAGGACGGCACCTTCGACATTTTCTACACCGCGCCGGCACCCGGGAACTACGTCATCTACGTCCGCTTCGGAGGGGAAAACATCCCACGCAGTCCCTTCAAAGTCATGGTGAGGGAGGGATGCAGAATGGTGTTTAATCTGGGGTTTATTACACTCTGATGAGGGATCCAAAATGGGTTCATGTAAGATGACCACATCTGTTGCAGCTTAGAAGAGCAAAGACATGGAGACAGATGGAGATGTGACTGGATTTAACGTTATTACAGCTCGACTGTAATTGACTGGTCCTTACGAGAATGCAGACATCTCTACAACATCTCCAAGACTCACACCAAAACAGTCTAGATGGATAAATAGAACTACAGATAAAAGGGAAAATATGCATTTTGGGGTGAACTGTCCCTTTTAAAGTGCAGAACAGTGTCCATAAATCAGTAACTGCAGGTGTAAGTCGTCGATTAAGTTTGTTGCCTATGAACTGTTGACCTCATTCATGTCTTCAGGTTACAGACCAGGATTTACCCACAAGGCCACAGCGTGTGTGTCAGCATCGAAACGTGTGTGTGTGTGTGTGTGTGTGTGTGTGTGTGTGTGTGTGTGTGTGTGTGTGTGTGTGTGTGTGTGTGTGTGTGTGTGTGTGTGTGTGTGTGTGTGTGTGTGTGTGTGTGTGTGTGTGTGTGTGTGTGTGTGTGTGTGTGTGTGTGTGTGAGGTCAGATGTTAACCCTTACTGTCGTGTCTTCAGGCTACTGATGAGGTACCCATGGTGCAAGCGCAGAAGTCTTCACAGCAGCAGGCCGCAGCCCCCGGAGCTGGCTTCCAGCCCTGGGTACCCTCAAATGGACACACACACACACACACACACACACACATTCAAAAATAACACACACAAGCTTACATGCTCCTGTATACACACATTAATTTGAACACGGCACGTATGTGATTGTGGTTTTGGTGAAATTAGCCTTTAACATAACATGATAGGCACACGCAGGCACACACACACACACGCACACACACACACACACACTGCTCCTCTCTCTTGCAGATGAATGGCCGCTGGTTAAAAACTCAACCTCTCTCTCTCTCTCCCTCCATTCTAAAATGTACTCGCTCGACCGCTTTGCCTCCTCCATGTCATCGCTTCTCTTTTTCTCTCGGCCAATGAGATCGCAGCAAAAACATCGCAACATCGTGAATGAAAAAAAATCAAATCAAAAAAACAGGCGTTCGTGAGACCTGTTGCAGAAGGTGTTGCTATGGTTACGGGTGTGCACTCTTCATCGCTGCGGCTGCATCACAGAATCACCTCATCATCTTCTTCCTCCTCCTCCTCCTCCTCCTCCTCCTTCCTGCTCCATCGCACTACACCTCCCAGGATGCCTCTGTGTGGGCGGGGCTGGGATGCAGCAGCAGCAGCAGCAGCATGTTTCTTATGCAGGTCGCTGAGGCGGACAGGAAGTTGTTTTTAGTGTTGAACAGACTCGTTAAACTCTGCCTGTCTCTGTCTGTCCTCTCCAGGTGACGACCGACAACTACAAGCCGATCAGCAGCAGCGTCAATGGAAGCGGCTTCAGACCGTTCGACATGGTGATACCGTTCTCCTTCAGGAAGGGAGAGATCACCGGTGAGGAGCCGACCATTTCAGATGCTGTTTTCAATTTAGTAAAGCAAAAAACAAAAACCACCAGAACATTGTTATCATTGTAAAAATATCAAAAATGTAGCGCAGTCATATCTCAAACTGACTCTCAGAAAAAACATCATAAATGCACTTAATGGCCACTGATTATAACCCGATCAGACCTCTCAGGTCATCAGGTGAAGGTCTTCTGGCTGCACCTGGCATAAGATCCAGGTCTGGAGAAGGTGCCTCGAGTTGCTGTTGTAGTTAATGTGGCATTAGTATTTGGTGCAGTGTATTATAAGTGTGGTACTGCAGTATCTTGCCATATTAGTTCTGTATGTTGTAAAGATGCTATGGCACAGCAGAGGCTCATTGTAGTAGAGGTGAATATCAAAGTCTTAGAAGTTAATAAATAATATATAAAATGTAGATTGTCTTCTGTAATTAAAATAAGAAACAGCACATGGAGCTACACAGACACAAACACCATCTTTCAGCTTCTTGAAAATCAATATATTGGGTTACAATACAGAAAGTCATCTTGAGGCCACGACTAGGTCTTATCATTTTTCCAGTTTCTATCTCTGTGCAGTGACAACTTAAAAACTGTCCATCTGTGAACATTTCTGCCTGATACATGTCAGAAAGATTTTCATCAGCGGTGGTGGTTGTTAAACAATGAAGATGACGATTCCCATGAGCCCACGCTGCTCTCCTCTTTCGTCTTTTGCTTCGTTTGGATTGAGAAATGACATACTGTGCGTTTTAACTCACTTCTGTCTACGTGAGTTTACAGAACTCAGCAGTGTCTCCGATAAAATATAGACTGAGTCCAGCATAGAGAGGCTGAGTGAATGTGGTGTGGACTCTGTGGAGGAGAGTCACGGTTTCAGACACGTTGTAGGAGGACAGAATACCTGCGCTGTGATCCAGGTACACTCCAACTCTGGAGGGCTGAGGACCTGAGAAGGAAGTTTTGATGTTGTTGTAATAATAATGAAAACTAGTTTTGTCAAAATACAACACCCACGATTTGTCATTGAATCCAAATCCACATTCATTCGAGCTTCCTGCTCGGCTGATATTCTTGAATGCGACTGCAACGCCGACTCCTCCGCCGCTCCTCTCCACCTCCCAGTAACAGCGTCCAGTCAGACTCTCTCGGCTCAGGACCTGATCCCAGTGTTCAGTGAATCTGTCTGGGTGACCATCAAAAGACAGTTTTTGACTCATGTATGTTGCTTTTCTGTCCCCTTCAGATACTAACAGACGTGTGTGTGCTGTGTTTGGATCCAGGGTTAGTTCACGTGCATATTTTAAGAATCCAGCTCTGGTCTTTGGCTCCGGTTGTGGCAGCAAAACATCCACTTCAGTCACCGTCAGTGAGATGTTTGTCCTCGTCTCCCTCAGAACGTCCTGTAGTTTATCTCTGACCTCTGACACAGCCGCTGTCACGTCCTCAAAGTACCTCAGAGGACGGATATTTAGATACGAGTGTGTAGACTCGCTGAGTGCTGACAGTGAGGGGTAGTTGTGTAGAAACTGGTTGTGATCCTCTGTGTGTGAGAGCTTCTTCAGCTCAGCGTCTTTCCTCTTCAGCTCAGTGATTTCCTGCTCCAGCTTCTCCTGAAGCTCTTTGACTCGACTCACTTCAGTTTCCTGCTGGGATCTGACCTGCTGCTTCACATCAGAGCGTCTTTTCTCCATGAGACTGATCAGCTCGGTGAAGATCCTCTCACTGTCCTCTGCTGCCTCATCAGCAGAGCGATTGATGGCCTCCACCTCCTGTTGAAGCACCTTCACGTCTTTCTCTCTGTCCTGGATTCTCTGCTGGATGTTTCGTCGCCTCACCTCCAGCTCTCTCTGCCTCTCAGTCCTCTCTGCTGCAGCTGACACTGTGTCGTGGCCTTTATGTTCTTCATCAGAGCAGAGATAACAGATACACTGCTGATCAGTACGGCAGAACATCTTCATCACCTCATCATGACGAGGGCAGATGTTCTCCTGGAGCTTGTGTTTCTCAAAAGCAGAGGATTCATAATGAGGCTGGCAGTGTTTCTCACAATAAGAGACTGGACAGGACTTGATTGCTCTCAGTTTCCTCCCAGTGCAGAAATCACAGGCCGCATCTTCAGGTCCAGCTTTGCAGATATCAGCAGGAGCAGCTTTGGGTCCAGTCTTCTTCAGCTCCTCCGCTAAAACTGCTAACATGGTGCTTCTCAGCAGGACAGGCCTTGTTGTGAAGGTCTGCCCACACTGAGGGCAGCTGTGGGTTTTCTTCTCGTCCTCTTCATCCCAGAAGCTTTGAATACAGTTCATGCAGTAGCTGTGTCCACAGGCGGTAGTCACCGGATCCTTCAGTAGATCCAGACAGAGCGAACAAGAGAACGTTTTCAGGTCCAGCTGAAATCCTTTGTGAGCCATTTTACCGCTCGATGGCAACACCCGTCTTGAGTTTCACTTCCTTCGAGCCTAAACTGGTTTGAGCTCTGATCCAAACAACATGTGTGTCTGCAGGGAACGCAGCCTGTCAGCACCTGCAGTGCAACACATGTTGGCTACACCCATCTTCAACTGTAGATCTGAAGGGGAGGAAACAAAGACATATGTGGACAGAGAGGAGCTCGCTGTGTTTGAGAGCAGGAAGGAAGACGAGGGAGGGGTTATGAAGCTGTTCCAGGAAGGAATCTCTGTGAATCTTTACAATGAAGCCTCAGTTAAAACCAGCTCCACCTTTTGAAGACGTTTCAGTGTTAGATACTTCTCGACTCCTCAGACTTGAGTGATGACGTCATATTTCTCTGCTTTTCCTCTAATTTTGTTCAGTTTTGTTTTACTGGCTTAAAAATCCATAAAAGTGTTTACGAGTTAATTTTATGAGTTCATGGACGCAGAAGAAACTGTATGCACGCAGATATGGTTTTAAAATAATTCAACCTAATTTGATTCTTGTTATATTGTTCATATACATAACAAGAACCTAAAACACACATACTGTAGTGTGCACACAATATACATGCATACCTTAACTTAAAGTACAAATGTATCTAAAGTTATTAAAGCTACGCTGACAGCTGTAAAGAAAATTGTTCATATTAAAGTACTGCAGTCAAAATGTTGGTCACAGGTCAAAAATGTCCTTTGTTAATATTTTTACAATGCGTAGTAGAGACTCTGTCTTCAAACATCTGATCTGTTTTATATAAATTAGAAGTGGTGCAGCTCATACAGAGCGCCATGTTTGCACTTTGTCTGTCTTAACATTCAAAGCATGCACTAAACAAAGCATTAATCAACCTAATAATACATAAATATTTAACAGAAAAGTCAAATGGAAATATACAAACAGTATGAACATCTGTCTCCATCTCTCTGACTCTGTCTCAGGTGAGGTGCTGATGCCTTCAGGTAAATCAGCTCAGCCGCTGATCTCAGACAACCTGGACGGGACGGTCACAGTGCAGTACTCTCCTACTGAGGCCGGCCTGCACGAGATGCACATCAAGTACAACGGCACACACATCCCAGGTCAGCACACAACACACACACACACACACACACACACACACACACACACACACACACACACACACACAAACTGAGCTGACTTGTGATCAGAATTAGAAAGGTGAAAGGGGGACACCTGGTGTCCAGAACGAGAACTGCAGCCTCCCACACAGCAACCTCAACATCTCAGGATGTTTGGACACTGAAGTCATAGTTGGAATGAAATATGGAGTTGTGTGTGTGTGTGTGTGTTGGTGTGTGATTAGGCCTGTGTCTAAGTAGGAAATGTGTGTACTTTGCTACAGTATGTCCATGTTTGTGATTAGGAGGTGTGTATGAGTGTGTGTCGGGGATCTGCAGCAGAAACAAATGCGGATGCATATCAGAGATCTTTAAAATATTTCATTTCTGATACTGAGAACTTTACTTGGCTATGAAATTGTCCAGACCAGACCAGAAGTAAACTTAGCTCTACCTGTTGTTGATGTTTCGGTTGTACTGATGTTGGTGTGTGTGCGTGTGTGTTGCAGAATCTCCTCTTCAGTTCTATGTGAACCACGCCAGTAGTCCCAGTGTCACAGCCTACGGTCCTGGTCTGAGCTATGGCGTCGCCAACAAGATGGCCTCGTTCACCGTCTTCACAGATGACGCCTCTGAAGGTACGTCAGCTGCAGGAGGAGGAGCAGAGCTGGTAGTTAGTCTGGTAACAACATCGTCTGACAGCAGTAGAAGCTGAGACAACGTAATTTTTAGTAAATCAGTGAAAACATCCTGATTTAAATTCATCCCGTCCGTCTGTCTGTCTGTCCAGGGGGTCTGGACTTGGCCATCGAGGGTCCATCCAAAGCAGAGATCAGCTGCGTGGACAACAAGGACGGGACGTGCAGCGTCACCTACCTGCCGACGCTGCCCGGAGATTACAACATTCTGGTCAAATACAACAGCGATCACATCGCCGGCAGCCCGTTCACCGCCAAGATCACCGGTGAGACACTCAAACATTATTAAGGATTAATAAACCTAAAACAAATCATTAATAAAGAAGCTTTATTCTCATTCTATCTTTCAAACTTGTTTTCTTTCAATGTGGATCACATCATCAGTCTGTCAAACAATAAAGTATAATTATAAAATATCCATAAAACAGTAGAAAACAATAATATAAACATTTTGGGGTCTGATCAAAAGGTCGATTTTACAGACATAATGTGTAATGTCTGTGATGTGCTGTCTAACTTTGGTGTGTGTTTCAGAGGACAACCAGCGCCGCTCTCAGGTCAAACTGGGCTCTGCAGCAGATTTCTCTCTGGACATTAATGAGACGGATCTGAGCCTGCTGACCGCCAGCATCCAGGCGCCATCCGGCCGTGACGAGCCCTGCCTGCTGAAGAGGATGGCCAACAACCACATTGGTAACGCACACACAAATAAATACACACATGGCGATTGTCAGTATCTCTACCTCTTCTCACCCCCTCCCTCTTCCTCCTCCCAGGTATCTCCTTCATCCCGCGGGAGGTGGGCGAACACAAGGTCAGCATCCTGAAGAACGGCCGTCATGTCCCCAACAGTCCCATCACCATCATGGTCGTCCAGTCTGAGATCGGCGACGCCAGCCTAGTCAAAGCTCACGGCGACGGCCTCGTCCAGGGAACCACCTTCAACAACTCCAGCTTTGTGGTCGACACGCGGGAGGCCGGTCAGTGTGCAGACCTTCAAACTCCACAGCTGTGTTTAAATATTTAAAGTTATTTTTTAGCTAAGTCCAGACTAAAATGTCTAATAGGTAATATTATGCTGCATTCATGTGCTCCTCACATGGTCCCATTTCAGAGTTAGGAAGTTGTTCCTCTGACTTTGGTGTGTTCATGTGCGTCATGACGATTTTCCTATCACTCAGAGCATTTTAACTACATGTTGACAGCTGTGTGACAAGGAAGGGCAAAGGAAACGATACAGTGACTTTGATAAAAGCTTCTTCCATCAACCTGATGTTTACTTTCGTCCGCCATGTTTCAGGGTCATATGACACCAACTCGTGTACCGAACTTTTCCAAGACTTTCCAAGTTGTTGTTCAGACTTGAGAGGACATTCACATGAATGACAAGATGAGTGTTACGATAAGTGTTGGCTTTATATGAACTATGTATCTGTGCGTGTGCAGGTTATGGCGGCCTGGCTCTGGCCATCGAAGGTCCCAGTAAGGTGGACATCCAGACAGAAGACATAGAGGACGGGACGTGTAGAGTCATCTACTGTCCTACTGAACCAGGAAACTACATCGTCTCAATCCGCTTCGCTGAGGAACACGTCCCAGGTAGAAAAAACCCCAAATTATTACAGATTTGATTTTTAAAAACAAAATTGTCGTAGCTGCATATTCATATGTACAGTTTTTTTTTAATGAGAAAGGAGTGTGTGTTTGTGTGTTTTCAGACTAATAATTTCAGATGTGTGTGTCAACAGGAAGTCCGTTCACAGTGCGGGTGACTGGAGAGGGTCGAATCCGAGAGAGCATCACCCGACGACAGAGGGCGGCGTCCGTTGCCAGCGTGGGCAGTGTGTGTGACCTCAGTCTGAAGATACCAGGTACACACACACACACACACACACACAAGCTTTCTACCTTGCTAATGAGGTGATAGCAGTGCGTGTACGTGGATGAAAAACGTCTTTAGATAAAAGTGAGCCGGTCCCGAAGTCGTGAAGCCTCAATGGACAAACTGGGCTTCAATCTGGAGACGACGTCCTGCTCTGTCAGAGCTCCTCCTCCTTTTCTAAAACTGTTTCCTGTCTGAAGTTCTGACATTTCTTTATTTTCTGTCTGTATTTTCTTGCTTATGCTCTACTGACTGTAGTCTCTGTCAGTACTGACTTTTTTCCTTTCTTAATCTTTTCTTTTCTTTCTCTGTCTCTCTTCTTCCCCCCGTGCCTTTGTCTCACCCTGCCTTCTTCTTCTTGGTTCTTTTATTTTAAATCTCTCTTTTTTTGTCTGTATTCTTGTTTGTTTGTTTCTTTCTTTCTTCCTAATCTTCTTCTCTCTTTTACTCCTCAGCTTCTCTTTATTTTCTCCTCCTCTGCCTTTTGTCTCCAATCATTCCTCTCCTCCTCCTCTCTCCACTTCCTCTCCTTGTGTCCTCCTCCCCTTTCTCCTCCTCCTCTTCCTCCAGTGACCTGGTTCCTCCTGATCTTGTCTCGGCAGCTCCTCTCTCACACCTCCTCTCGCTCCTATTGCTCCATCTGGTGGTCTGGGAGGTCCAGAGGCCGAGGGTCTCGTTCGTCTTCCGTTGCCCAGGATCAGAGCCTCTCCCCTGGGCACGTCCGACTCATCTCCGGCCTCTCTGGCCTGGTGCTTACGGGAGGGTCGAGGGCAGCGAGGGGTGTTTGGGTCGTTGATGCCCGCTACTCGGTTGGCGGTGCCAGGGCGGAGGGTGCGTGTTAGAGTCCTACAGAGAAAGAAGTGGTGGGGTTGTTAGCAAAGCTTATTAGGTTACAGCTGCGTGTGTGCCAGTGGAGGTAGAAACAGAGCCGCAACAGAGGCGAGATGACGTGTGTTTGAAAGTGTAAGCTGGCAGTGTGGGACAGGAGTGTGTCGGTCTGATGGTGTTCAGTCTGACAACTAAACAGATCCTTCACTCATCAAACAAAAGAGAAATGTGTCACACTTCAACACACAAAGCAAAGCTACAAGACCAAACAACACCGCAACGGCAGCATGCTGAAATGACACACAAGCCTTTGTTGCGGCGATAGTGCAGAAGGTCTGTGTGCACATGCAACTTATATATTAATTGTGTCTGAAATCAAATTTTCACACTGGACAAAATAGACCTGAACTAAAAAAACAAAACAAAAACTAACGCTTGCAAACATATACACTGACTGTGCCAACGACATGCTAATGAATAAACATAAAGAGTTAATAATAAATCATTTCAGTCAACAAATACACCATTAAGAAATGAAACTGTCTTTGCAGCGATCGACATGCAGGACGTCACTGCTGAGGTCACCTCCCCCTCTGGATCCAAGCAGCCTGCCGAGCTGGTCCCTGCGGGTAAAGACACCTACTGTGTGCGCTTCGTGCCCACAGAGATGGGTGTGCACAGCGTGAGTGTGAGGTACAGGGGCGTGCACGTGCCTGGCAGCCCCTTCCAGTTCACCGTGGGGCCCCTGGGAGAGGGCGGGGCCGCCAAGGTGAGAGCAGGAGGTCCAGGACTGGAGGGAGCACAGGCCGGAGAGCCAGGTACACAAACACACACACACAGTGTCCTTACAGAGACTTTACACTGAGTTTCCTAACCTTCAAATCAGAGCTACAAGGATAAATCGTTAAGTAGCTGATAAACGATGATCTGTA
The DNA here is from genome assembly GCF_965226575.1 of Pagrus pagrus. NCBI lineage: Eukaryota > Metazoa > Chordata > Actinopteri > Spariformes > Sparidae > Pagrus > Pagrus pagrus. The sequence goes on along the minus strand of NC_140187.1, from coordinate 5,544,487 downwards.
ACACATAGTTCTGTTATAAATGATGTTCCAGCTGAGTTCAGTATCTGGACGAGGGAGGCCGGCGCCGGAGGTCTGGCCATCGCCGTGGAAGGACCCAGCAGGGCCGAGATCTCCTTCGACGACCGCAAAGACGGATCCTGCGGTGTCTCGTACATCGCTCAGGAGCCCGGTAGAGAAAACACACACACACACACACGCACACACACACTCTGAACCCTGATGATGATCACTGATGCGTCTCCATGACTCTATGACTTACATCCTCGCCTCCTCGTCTGCAGGTGATTATGAGATTTCGGTGAAGTTCAACGAACAGCACATACCCGACAGCCCCTACCTTGTTCCTGTTGTTGCTCCAGCGAACGACGCTCGACGCCTCACTGTTACCGGCCTTCAGGTGAGGCATGAGGAGACACCTCCACACCCAGCCCGCCCTGCCTTGCTCAAGGGCTCTGGGGCACAGTTGCATAAAAATATGACGTTAGGAGCAAAGATAGATTTTCACTGTTGTACAGAACAGATGAGCTGTGCGTGATGGTTCGACTGGTTTGGGTTTTTGAGATTTAGATTCTGTACATTTATTAAGATTGGGATCAGATTTCGGGCCCCTGATCAACGCAGCACTGACAGGTTTCTAACTGCTGCTGCTTCGAACTGAGCGGGACTGAACCTTAAAAACCTACAATCCAGTTTGTAAGGTTTTAAACTCAACATCAAACGTTTTCAGAACCTTTTCAACTGCTACAAGAAGGCAATACTTTTGAAAACACTTGGATTTTTCAAGAATTTGAACGTCTGGCTCAATACTGCCGAGGACTGCAAGTTAAAGCTCATTTATGCTCCATGTTAGATACACATACGAAGCCTGCTATCTGTACTAAATACTACATTTCTGCACATTTTCTGAAAGCTTACAGCTTTCTTCATGAGGAGCAGTGTAGCTGATGGAGGAAGAACTTTTAAAAAATGGCAGAACTTTTTGAGGAGAGGTTGATGTGTGTTCTCTCACATTCTCACATTTAAGAAGCCGGAAACAATTAATGTTTGATATTTTTGCTTAATAACTTAACAACTTATTTTGATCGATCATTCGCCAGTCGTTGAAGCTCTAATACCAGCCTTTAATAGCCCATATCAGTCGAACCGTTGCAGTTTTCAGACAGTCAGGTTACAGTTTTAATTAATTTCAGTTTTCTTTATGCAACTGGCCTCTCATGGATGTGACCACAGCCAGGCAAACACACCGTTTCTGAGTGAAGTTGACTCTTTGGCCTGACAGAAGTGAAAAAGGAAACATCATGGAGAGTCGAAACTGGAAATCATTCAGTCATCACTTTTGAACACATTCTTAAGGATGAACTGATATTTTTATTATCATTTCATTGATTATTCCAGAAGTCTGAACCCAAAATAAAGACCAAGTTTTAATCGACCAAATCAAAAACACCCTTCAATTAACAGTCTTGTAGAAGAGGAGGAGCTTTTACATTAATTGACTGATTGTTTGGAGCCTTTCCATTTTGGACCCCATAATGTTTCTGTCGGATAAATCGTCAGCTTCACAAACAAAAAGACAACGATCCAACATCGTCATACCGACTGATGTCAGCTGTTCAGACTGTTTTGCCTGGCTCTGGTCATCCCTCTTCTGTCTGGTGTGGAACTGCTGGTGTTTCTCTTGTGTTTCATTTAAAGGCTTTTAACAGCACCATCATCTTCATCATCACCAGCATCGTCAGCTCCCTGGTTGCCTAGTTACAGCAGACGGAGGCGGGTCACAGCTGAGCTCGCGCTGTCCTATTAGAGACTGTAGTTTGTTTCTCATCTGTAGCTGTAGACGAACTTCTGCTCTGTTCAGTCTGCAACGCTCTCATGCGTTCGTCAAGTCCGAGTCTTACAGTACAGTCCTTGATTATAATTATGTTTTAGAGTTGGAGGACATGAAAGGAGAACATCTTATCCCTTTTAATATCTCTAGTCCCATCAGCGTGACAAAGTATCTTGATCTGTCCTCTATTGACACTCGATTTTCTAACCAGCTGTCCTAAATAAACAGTTTCCTTAATTAATTTACATTTACTATATCATAATATGTATCATTGCCTACATGATACTGTGATTAAATTTTGGTATTAGGCAACAAAGCTGACAATTCCAGTAGTGAGTAGTGACGAACTGAGACTTTATTGACTCGGAAAATTATCTTTTAAATTGACAAACATCATATGTGTGATTCATCAAATAATGTTGTCTGTCTTCATTCACTACCGTCAAAGTTTTGCCTTACATTGTTCCTCCACCAGAGGGCACTAATATGCAATCTTCCTTACCATAAATGTTGATGTAAATTTAATGGCTCGCGAAATTATTACATCTAAAATCTTGTGAGCCATGTCAGATTTGTTGATCACTCCCTTAAAGACTGTACTGTAGCACTGTAAGACTGTAGTTCAGTGTCAACGCTTTTTAACACTGTGGTCGTCGGCCTCTGTCTGCTGGAGCTGCACCGACAGGAGCTCAGGTAAGAGTAGAAGACAGTTAATTAAAAACATGGAGACAAATGGTAGAAATAGAACAGAAATGATAGAATAGAGTAGAAACTGTGAACAGAAACATAGCGTTTAGTTTCTAGCCCTTCGCTCTACTACTTGAAGTGTGTTTGTATATGCGTCTGTGTTTTCCTCCTTGTTGTCCGTCCCCGTCCTGTGCATTAAACGTGTGTGTCCGACCTCGTCAGGAGTCTGGTCTGAAGGTGAATCACCCAGCATCCTTTGCGGTGCGCTTGAACGGAGCGCAGGGCAAGATGGCTGCCAAAGTCCACAGCCCCTCTGGAGCTCTGGAGGAGTGTGTCGTCACTGAGCTGGAGAAAGGTCTGTGTGGGTTTTCAAGGCAGCACATTGCAGCTTACAGACGTCTGAAGCAGCCACAAAAATCTGCAAAATCGTCTGTGAAGGAGAAAAGTCTTTTGTTTTTACGACTGTTGGTTAACAAATCCTCCTGTCCTGTCCTCCAGACAAGTACGCCGTCCGGTTCATCCCCAGGGAGAACGGCGTCCACTACATCGACGTCAAGTTCAACGGCTCTCACATCCCAGGAAGTCCTTTCCAGGTCCGAGTCGGGGAACCAGGACAGACCGGAGAGCCTGGCCTGGTCTCAGCGTACGGAGCTGGACTGGAGAGAGGCGTGACAGGTGGGTTACCTGTCTGTCTGTTCACCTGACTCTTTACCTCTTCACTGCTGTTTATTAAAACGAAACAAATTGAGCATTTATTTCCATTAAAGGTCCACAACCACAACACAAAGTGCTGTTATCTTGCAGGTACCCAGTCAGAGTTCATCATCAACAACACTAAGGCGGGCCCCGGGTCCTTGGCCGTGACCATCGAGGGTCCGTCCAAGGTAAAGATGGACTGCCAGGAGGTTCCAGAGGGCTACAAGGTGCAGTACACTCCCATGGCACCTGGAAACTACCTGATCAGCATCAAATACGGAGGACCGAACCACATCGGTGGCAGTCCCTTCAAGGCCAAAGTCACAGGTAAAGTGGTGGAAGTAAACTAATCCGTACGGTGTCACTATACCTGTACACAGCGAGTCAGATGTTAGTAAAGCATTCATGGCTCTGTTATGTTGGTTGATGTTCATATTTCTACTGGCTTCAGTGCAGTTTTAAAGCAGAACAGATGTAAAACTGTCTTAAACATCAACAGTGAATTAAAGAGTGACTTTTATTTTCTCTAAAATTGTAAAAAGGCCAGTACAAGGCCAGTGTCAAAGAAATCGAAACTCAAGGGTCCACTGAATAGCCTTACTTTTAGCTTTTAGCTCATCTCATGCAGTTTAAAGATACTTCTCTTATTTACACCAACAAATGTTGTTTACCACTTTTCTTTTTACTCTTGTTTGCTCTCCTGCTCTGTGGAGCATTGTTAAAGATTTATAAACTTCTACAATAAGGTCTAAAAAGTTTTGTCCCCTCTCTCTCAGGCTCTCGGCTGGTGAATGTGACCAACGCCAGCGAAATGTCGACCCTGACGGTGGATCCGGCAGTAAGAGCGTCCAGCAGCGGCTTCACACAGAGTGCCATGCCCAGGTCGGCCGACTCCGACGCCAGCAAGGTGGTGAGCCGCGGCACCGGCCTCAGCAAGGCCTTCGTGGGCCAGAAGAGCAGCTTCACTGTCGACTGCAGCAAGGCCGGTAAGGATGTGATGATGGTGGATGAGCTCATAACATGCTTTCTGTCTTGTACATGAAAAGATTCGACCATGTTCACTGATTCTTCATTCAGATAAATGGGGCTCCACCTCCATCAGATAGATAAAAAAAATGTTTTTATGCACCTACAGTTTTTGTACGGCTTCGATTACATTTGGAGAACTTTGACTTCTTTTGTTAAGTAAAATAAAAAGCTTTATTGAGAATATATTTCTCAAAGTAAGGTATCGTTTTTATATTGACAGTGAAACTGAATCAGATTCAGTAGAGCTGCAACGATTAATAGATTAGTTGGCTATTAAATTAAGCAAACATTAGCAAACTAATTTGATAATTTCCAATAATCGGCTTGAGTAACTTTTCAAGCAAAGAAGGAATAATTCAAATGTTTTCTGGTTTCTTTCCTCCTCTGTGTCGATAAACTGAATATTTTGTGGTTGTGGACAAAGCAAGACATTTAAGCGACGTCTCGGGCTTCGGGGAAACACTGATCGACATTTTACAGACCAAACAACTTCCCAATTAATTTAGAAATTAATCAGATTAATTGACAGAATAATTATTAGTTTGTAGCCCTAGTTGACACTTCTCAGTTCTCCATCCTAAAGACACATTCAAGTTGTTTTTTTAGTAAAATTATGACGGCTGAAACTGTGAAAATTAAATCCTTTACCTCTTTTAACAATGATGTTGGGATAATTAACTCACCGTTCTCCTCCTCTCCTGTCCCCAGGTAAGAATATGCTCCTGGTGGGAGTGCACGGCCCTCAGATCCCCTGTGAGGAGGTTCTGGTCAAACACATGGGCAACCTGCAGTACAACGTTAGCTACCTGCTGAAGGAGCGGGGCAGCTACATCCTGGTGGTCAAGTGGGGCGACGACCACATCCCAGGCTCCCCCTTCCAAGTCACCGTCCCATGATGCACCGTCGTCGCTCCTCCTGCACCATTTTGCATCCCTGTTTGAGCGGACTCATTAGCTGCACTGCAAATAACTGTCCAATGAACAAGTTGCTTAACGAAGCTCTGTGTGCTAATTATGTTTTCAGATGTGTTTTAAAATCAGATGTCCAAGGATTTTCTACCCCGACACAATCGAATTAACTTTAATGTTTTTCAATCTGCCAAAAAGGAGAAAAGTCAGATTTTTAAAGATCTGCGGTGAATCAGGGAGGCTTAGTGGTAAAAAGTGGTAGATGCTGATATCTTGCCTAAAGCTGGAGCTGTACATAAAATAGCTAAAAAGAAATGACCTGATTGGGAAAAAGTATCTAATCTGTTGATTTTTGCTGCCCTGAAATTATCATCTGACAAATTTTGCACTTGACGATAGTTTTTATACTTGATTGGTAAATTAAAGATGGCTGGTTGTCTCTGCACGTTTCCACGATGTTAAAACTAGATTTGGACCGAGACGACACATTTTTAAATGCATACGTAAAGAAAAAATAACTGGATTACACGGCACTTTGCTTCAGGTCACATAAAGAACGGGAACAACGTGAAAGATTAGAGACACATTTAACCTGGAGGTCTGTGAGGTTTCTTTTGTGGTTTGATTTTCTCTGGTCAGTCAGCTGCCGCAGTGAACCAGCCGACAAATCTGTGCAGACCTTTTCTCAACAAAACGTGCTTTGAACGAAAATGCCGAAACATCTCAATTTAAAGCAGAAAACTGGAACCGTCTGTATTTGGTTTATTGTCAGTATGTTTCTTTAAAGACTCGCTCTGACAGGAAGTGTCAAACTGTACGCTACTACTGATGTTTATTGATTTCTTGCTCTTGAAACTTAGCTCCCAGAATCCCATGAGAAAATAATGTTGCCATAACGAATTAATGACCGTTAAAGGGACAGTTCACCACAAAATCATAACACATATTTTCCTCCTCTGACCTGTAGTTCTGTTTATCCATCTAGATTGTTTCGGTGTGTGAGTTGCCGAGTTTCGAGACTTTGCTTGAGATGCTCAAAGTGCCAAAAAAAAAGAAAAACCCACTCAACGGCAAAGTCTCTTTCCAGAAATCATGACTGGGTTACTCAAGATAATCCACATTTTCTTTCTGCGTCACCGCTAAGAAGAAAGTGTGCATCCACTCATGAACGAGAGGCGGGCTGGTTAATGTAAGTAAGCCAACGTACCGGCTCATCTGAGGAGGATGCCAGTAATGTTTAAAAGAGAAAATAGTTTCTTCATGAAACTTCTCACAACAAGGTCTGTGGACCATCATGATTTCTAGAAGGAGACATTGCGGTTGAGTTTACCAAATTAATTTTGCTGAAGCTGTCTCGTTCCATTATATTCAAGAAAAGTTATCTCTATAGCTGATATCTCTCAAAGAGGAAAATGATGATGATGATTGATTTTGGGGTGAACTGTCCCTTTAAAGCTGCCTTCACACTACTGGTTCCTGCACTGTACAACAGACTACTTAAATGTGTGCTAGAGTTTTGGGTTCATCGCTGTTTTCTGTTGTTCCTTCAGCTGCATTTTCACATGAACAGATCTGACTCTTAACTTTGTGGCTCAGCTCTGATCTGCTTCAGGTCGGAGCAGAAACCACTCCGGTCGGGATGCTGCACGACCCGCGAAAGTACAATTAAAAACACAGACTGTTACTCTGGAATAAAACATTAAAGCTGGAAAATTAGAGGTCAGATTTGAGTTTTTTGTGTAAATCCTGTAGAAACCTGGATGAATCTCTTTGTCTCACCTGGATGTTGTTGCCTAATCATTGCTACTTTTGATACTTAAGGGATGAGAGGACTTTTGTATGGGGGGGGGAATAACTTCTCGTTTTGTATTAGGGAATGGGTGTTTTAATGTGAAATTAAACCCTGAGATGGTGTACATTTGATAATTAAAATCAACTGGAATTAAAAAGACATTTACTGGATCTCTTTTGTTCTCTTCAGCATCACTGTGACATTCAGCTTAATTAGTTCTGTGCTAAAATCTTAATTAAAAACAATACGGGGAACAAACCAGGGGCCAGATGTATAACTGATGCATACTCACAAAAAAACACGTCTTGAATATGGTTGTGAAAGAGTAAAAAAAAAAATTTCAAGACTGCTGCATGTTTTACATTTGATCAATAAGTTTTGAACCTCTGAAAAAACATCTCACTCACCTACAGTGACGCACAAGAGAGGAGATGGTGTGTGGATTTTGTAAGATGCATTAAAAAACAAAGGAGAAACTAGTACCTCGCTTTTACAGGCTGGGGACATCCTGCTCAACAATCATGGAAACACCTTATCAATAAATTCTGTATTAATAATCAGAATCTGAAAAGGAGCTAATGTTGACAAATAGAAAAAGCAAAAGTACAATAATTCAATCTGAAATGTGTGAAACCAACATTTTGATTCAAAGTCATTTCAGTTCAGTCAGCTCATAAACAGCAGCACACACACACACACACACACGTCACAGTGAACAGGTAGGAAACCTGTTCAGTCTGTCGGTTCAGACATTTTGAGTCGACGGAGCAGCAGGTGCAGGACGGAAGTCTGAGGCAGGTGAGTGTGAAAACAACATTTGTATTATTTTACATTAAAGTCGGTTTTCTCGACAGTGAGTAGATGAGCCTCCTGTTCGCTGTGATGATGTTTAATGTCTCTGCAGTCTCATTTAGACACTTGATAGACACACCGCCGTTTTTAAGACACATACGAGCTTCAATATCTGAGGAGCGACCCGCACTTCTCCACGAGTGGTGTGTGCGATACTGCAAGATTATCTGATACCAAGTAAATACAGGGCCGGTGTCGCCGATACCGGTACCATACTTTTTAATAATTAAGGTGGAGCAAAGTGTGCCTGCTCCTCCCGTTGAGGAGCGCAGTTGCTCTCCACCGACTGGACCTCAGGGCATGACGGGAAACGCTGGCTGTCGCCTGATCAAAGAGCTGATTGGCTCTAAGTTAGGACTACAAACACTACGTCTTGTCGGAAATCCTAATTTTCTGTGTAATTGTTATATTTAATGCTAGATTATATGAATCTCATGTTGTGCAATGAAGGTTAACAAACATATTTTGTGTGGTTGATAATAATAATAATAATAATAATAATAATAATAATGATAATAAAGGTTATTTATATAACACTTATCAAAACGAGCAATCAGTGCTTTACAAGGCAGACAAAAAGAACAAAGGATATAATACAATGCCAGATACACACATATTCCCACATATATACTGTATATAATTACAAATATATAATAATATATATAATATATACTACATCAATAGATAAAGATTATAAGAAACCTCTGCTGCTTGTCCTCCCCATGTGTAGCTGTGAGAACGTTTGGAGTTAATTCAGTAGTTCAATTTCTTAAATTTAGGGATTGTATGATTTATAAATGACAGTGTCTTTACATAAATCTACTTTGCAGGCATTAATTATTTAATAAATATGACTTCCAAGGGCTGACATCTGCCCAGTCGTTCTGATTCTCACTTCAATCATAACAGCGGCATCAAATCAAAACAAATCAAAAGTTATGATGGACAAATTTAGACCGCAGTGAAAAGTAGTTATCATTTTAGAAAAATCCACTTTGTATGACCTCAAAACCGTGAACCTAAAAAGTATGATTAATTCATTGGTACAACGTTTGTATTTCTATTTGTTACATCTGTGAGATTAAATAGTAAAAATCACACCACATCCACATTTTTTTTTTTTCCTGAAATTTTATTTCAACCCCCACCCACACACATCGGTAGTGGCCACATCATTTTTGTGTCTTTTGTTACAGACCTAAGCTTGAAATAATAATAAAATATAATAATGATTCTGTCTTTTACGGACAGTCAGTCAAGCCACAATCAGCCTTTTAAAGAGAAGAGGACATCTCAGGGGGAATTGGATATTTCACATAAACTACAAAACATTTATGATGGGAAAAGAAAAAGCAATGATCAGTTATATATGGGAACAAGAAAAGTACGCAAGCAAACAACAGAGTCCTTCAAAATAGATGAAAAGTGTTCGACACGCTGGGAGGAGTATGTTTCAAAAAATATTTCATCCTTTGCACTCCACAGAACTATAGTTAGGATGCACATGAACTTTTGGAGATAATGTTGTGCAGTCCTCAGATCCTACATCGTCTCACACTTGCATCACTGGACGAGCCTCCTTGGCACGGAGGTCAACCCCGGAGGCAGCAAAGCCAGTTCCACCCCTCTGTAGTGGTACGATGTCTTTGTCGGACAGTTTGTCACCAGTCACAGGATCAATCATGTCCTTCTTGATCAACCTCTCCACACACTCCTGAGTCACCACGGTACCCGAGGGTCGCAGCACAGCACAGGGAACACTGTTGCCCAGGACGTCTCGGGTCACTGCACATACATATCTGTCCTGGCGGGTGAGCAGGGCCACTCGGGACAGGCTCGAGTCCAGTGGGGTGAAATGCACTGCGATGAGCTCGTTCATCTTAATGGGTCGTCCTGACATGGGACATAACACAGCCTTGCTTGGTTTCTTGACCAGGGTGGGCTTGGCCTCTGGGGTCAGTGAAGGGATCCAGAAGCTGGGCAGGCTCTGGCTGGAGGAGGCAGCAGAACCAGCGGAGGATTCTGCTGCTGAGCTGTCTGTGCCGCCCTTCTCACTTCCTTTGTTCTGCCCAGATGTGAACGGGTTGATGGGTTTGGACACAATGCTGTTCTCCCTGGTTTTGAACCTCTCCACCCTCTCCCTTTCCTCTGACTTGGACTCAAGTTGGCTGTTGCTCTTCTGCACTCGCTTCTGCTTCTCGTACGCCTTCATTTTCTTGGCAATTTCTGTCTTCTGGTGCAGAATGTATTCAAGAATCGCCTGTTTTTCATACAAGTATCCGTCGGGAGTTATCACAGGATCCTGGCAGGGCTGCAGAGACAGGCAACAGCAGTCAAAGTCTTTGATTGCATCTTTGCCAAGTCGTATGCTCTGTGTTCCGTAACCAGACGCCGCCGTATCTTTCTTTTTCTCGTGGTACGTGTAGACCGCTCCGGCCGTGCAGTTCTTCCCATGGCGCGTCATAGTTCCGGTCGTTGTTGTTGGTTTTTCCCCTTTTCAAATTCGGCCAGCTGGTTAATCTAGAAGCGCAGAGGTGGGTAGAGAGTATACTTGAGGAAGAAATGTGTTTCACAGGCACCAGACCACCGACACAACAGGCTTCGTCGTCGTCGTCTTGCGTTTGCTCTTCCTCTTCCTCTGCTGCTGCTGCTGCTTCCGCCTTCTTCGACCGCCTTGATCTCGCGAGGTTATCGTTGCCGGCGCGTACATGACGTCAGAGCAAGTCGGGAGCAGTGTCTTCTTACTACACAGTTACTTTACACGTTTTCTACAAACTGATCAATGTACAAGTTGTAAAGTTAAAGTTACAGTAGTTTGTAACTAAAGTCGGCCCGTAAAGACGGACTAGTGAGTAGACGAGTCGCCTGTTCGCTGTGATGACGTTTAATTCCCGCGACAACTTCTGTAGTCTCATTTAGACACTTGTTAGCAACCGCCGTTTTAAAGACACATAAGCGCTTTATAATTAAACTGTGGGACATTTAATGATGTATTTTAATTCGTAGAACAAAACCTGTAAATATATTAAGCCTGTGGTAACCACACGCCTTATTTCAGGTATTTAACTGAAAACCAATTAAAAAGGACCCGTTAACTTTGAGATGAGGGAACCGGAAGTGCAAAAATACTAACTGATTTCCGGGTTTTAGGACAACAAACTACACCACTCTATGAACTCGACAATTTGATTCATCTGTGGACGCAAAGTCCTGAAACAATAATAATCCACATTAAGACTAAACGAGCACAGACTCAAAGAAAGCTGACCAGGTGGTTTTATTACACTGTTTATCTTCTCAGACTGACTTCAGACCAGAAGATGAGTGAATCTGTGAAGGAAGAGGAGGACGGGGCTGCGTCTCCAGGATCGAGCTGTTTTAAAGGTCATCTTCAAAGGTTAATTAATGAACCTGCACCCTCAGGAACAAAGTAAGACAATGTTTTCAAACTGACCTGATAGAAGATGATGCATCTTGGATGAAGACAAAATGTTGACTTAAAGTCTTAATGTATTGCATTTAGTGCTGAATGTAAAAAATGGCACAGATTTTTGCAAAAATGTCCACTTGGACTCAAGGATGATTAGATTTGGTGGTCAAAGGTCACTGTGTCTTCACAAAAGAACATTTTTGGCCACAACCCAAGAATTAATGTGCTTATTGTGACAAAATGTGATGTGTAAAATGTCCAATAGGATAAAATGACAAAGTGATGACATTTTTAATTCCTGCTGGTCAACCACAGTTATTGTCACCACTTCTACTGGAAGAGCAGTTTATTAGTGTTAATGAAAGCAGAGGAACTGAAATAAAAAGAAAAAATAATTTACATTGCAGACTGAATGCTGGATTTCAAACAGAAAAGAACAGAAACTTTTCTATAATTGTTTTTACCAAATACCAAATAAAATGTACAGTGCCACATGCTCATCAGGAGCTATAACCATTCATACACACTCACACACCATTTTTTTCCACAGATAGTGATTATTTTTTACCTATGTCCATGTGGACGAGGCCTTATTACCTCTAATTAAGTCTCCCTCTAACGATCATTCTTTCTCTCACTTGAGCCAAATACTTGAAAGAGAAATGTATACATACTTTGTGACTTTTAAACTCTCTCACTAAGATTTTCTTTCCCTCCAAGCATGCACGCAGCGATCAGCTCTCCGGAGCCGCTTCACCTTCGGTCGTATATGTATGAATTCGACATTGAGCACAGTAATCGCCAACGTGCGGAACAGGTCCAACAAAGCGAAGAAAAGAAGAAGGTAGATTCCCTAAAAGATGCACACGAATCTGTTCCTTGTGTTCCACAATACCTTGATTAAAAAGTGCCCCATTATATTTTACAGATTCAGTTTTATTCATGTCCTTTGCCCTTTTATGTCTCTTCTTCTCAGACAATCCAAAATCAGTTACATCAAGAGTAATTGAAAATAAAAAAGGACTATCAACTATCTTGATCATCATGTGTCTGAGTACATTATCAGATTGTGCTTTTTCATATCCCTTTTAGACTTATCTGAGCTATACTCAAGAGAAGGGTCTTGAATTTCTGGGACATATAGTGAGAAGTATTGCCACGTACGGCCTGAGTCTTCATAAGCAAGTCTTTCCACTTGACAGTCATTCTGACAACGTCAACGGGGCTCCACCTGACAGACTTGAACGTGAGTAAAAGCCTACAGGAATATCGTAAACAAACTTAAACTGTTATTAAAGTGTAACTGTAAGATTGGCTGCTGTGTGTTAATGACACTCAGCACTCAACTTTCTGTTGACAATGATGATGTCTTGTATTTGTTTTGCCTCGATGCTTATTAGGGGTTGAATCTCCCTTCTTTGTTAATTTTCTTTAATTATACAGTATGGACTTGGTCTTAAATTTGCATTGACCCTCTTTGGACCTTGTCTTGACTTAAACATACCTGCACTTGACCTTAAACTTTTGACTTGATTTTCTATATGTTGGCTTTATTGGAGGGTTTGCCAATAGAAACATGGGTAGAAAGACAAGCTACAAAGGGCCCTGGCCAGCTTTGAACTGTGGACGTGGCTGTTAGAAGTTTATGAATGTTGGGTCACCAGGATGTCAGAAAGTTTGACATCTGCTGTGTCTCCCATCCCCTAGATCCATCCACATCTGAGCCAGACCTCCCTGTGTCTGAGGACATCAGAGAGGAGAGTAAAGAGGTTAAAGTGGATCAGCTGTGTCTTGATGATCCAGAGAGGTCGAACCAGCAGCATCAGCTTCTGTGTGTGGAGGCTGAAATTACAAATGTCAGTTTGTCACATTTTTAGACCGGGGTTTCTTAGTTTCACCGCAGCCAGAGTTTAGTATTCATTACCTCCTGCATTCTGTCCATCACAGTCCTGCAGGCTTCACTTGTGCAGGATAATTTCACTGAAAAATAATAATATTTTTAACAAGGGATAATGAACTGATGAATAAATATTAAGGAGTGCATATAGACTAAACTGTACGTCACTGGGAGAGTTGAGCTGCAGTGTTTGCCCCCATCTCAATGTGTTTTAATTAACTCTCCCGTCCAGTTTAATTAACTAATTTTGTGACTTTTCATTTAAGGACAAGCAACACTTCCTACCTGAACTACTAACTGAGTCTGGAAAGACATCATACAGGTAACAAAACATCAAATGCTCTATAAGAAATGTACTACAGAGCAAGATTAGTGGATTAGCGAGGTATGTTGAATCTATTCTGTCACAAACCTGGCTCTCTTTTAAAGTTTCACTCTGTAGCGAAAGAAAGCGAGAGAAAGATCTTCAGTGACTTTTGTTTACGCCTAAACAGACTAAATAAACAAACTGTTTTCATTTTCATGACTGAATAAACAAACTAACCTTAAAGGACAACACAGTTTCATACTGTTTTACTTTGTTTATATGTGGCGGACCCTGCCATCTTTCTAGCTTCAAACACTGTTCTGGGACCTTATTTTCCTCTGAGAACAGCTTGTTTATTCAGTTATGGAATAAATATTTCTTAGTTTGTATTATTAACTCATTAATAATGTCAATATTATAATACTTAGTTCAAATGTCCTCTCCAAAAATTACATATTGCCCCTTTAATCTAGAGAGATCACTTGCTAATTTAAAATGCAGACATAATCTGGTCCAGATTATGGAGCTCAATCACTCCTGCAGAAAATCTGCTTGCTATAGAATCAATATGTGACTGTCGGACCTGTTTGAATACGCTTAATCAAGTTTACAGTTTAAAGGCTCAGAACATGCAGTGAAATGCCCCTTTTAATGGGAACGTGCACAGAGCCTGAAAAAGAAAGGCTGTGTTAACAAAGCAGGTTGATGAACACTATTTATTATGACAGTATATTTATTGATTTATTTACTGTTTGTTACCTGTAATCCATGACTGGGGTTTTAGGTTTTGGAAAGCCTGGAAATGTCAATCCTGCTTAAGTGGTACAGGGAACTAGTCGACTCCTTTCAGCACTTCAGCTCCTTTTAACATTTACAGTCTAGGTGATGTGGCCGGGTGGAACTGACGCAGGTGTGTGGTCTGGTCGGACCGGTGAATGAGTTGATTGTATGATAAAAGGCACCTGTTGGCGACCCGTGCGGTCATTTTTCCGGTTTTGTCCTTTCACGGAGGACTGGCACGCTGTTGTGTTCCGTGGGTCGAGAGGGTGGCTGACTGGGACGGCGGTGAGTAAAAATCTAACGGCGTGCGATAATGTTGCGGCATCCCGGGTGCGTTCTCATAATGACTTTAATGGACGAATCTGTTTGTAGGAAGCCCCAGTGTCGGGGAGGCGTCTCGCCTTTGTGTGACGGGTTGCCTGGGCAGATCGTCTGTGTGAGGGTTTTGTGGGAGGGCTGACTGTGCCGCTGGTGAGTGTAATATGTTAATTGTATTTTTTTGTTGTTTTTCTTTAGTCATGTTATGTTGTTTTGTGACGGATTATTGATGATTGTTTGTGTTGTGTTTGCAGTTAGTGAGCCACTGCCTTGGTGGTATTTATTTTGTTTGTTTGTAGTTTTGATTTATTTTTTATTTATCTCACTTGGGCTGAGAGAGAGAGAGAGAGAACCTGGAATCGACCTGCCTCTTGAATAAACGCTTTACTTTTGCAAACTTACGCTGCTGTCTGTCTGCATCTGCCTTAAAGGGCGTTGATACCTTGGTTTGTGGCAACGGGGTGCTACAGTAATTTCTTACATTTTAAAATTTGTGGTGAACTTCTGTCTGTTGGACGATGGGATGATTGTCAGTGTGAGCAGAAAAGTTGCAGGTTATGCAGAAAGGAAGATTTAAACATGTAAAACTCAACGTATGTTGAATAAAAGAGCCAAGCATCTGCACATCATAACAGATCCTTTGACGACAGACTGGCTTGTTGTTAAAAGCTCCTCTCTGTCCTACAGATTCAGGTGTCCTGGTCCAGGTGTGTTCCAGTGTGAATCGACTGGACTGGTGTTTGTTATGGTCCAGGAGGCGGAGCTGCAGTACAGGACTGTCCAATGGGATGAGGGCATCCTCAGATCAGCTGACAAGATGGCAGCAGGGCTGCTGTTCGATATCAAGTGTTCAGAGGATGCTGCTGTCCGTCAGCTCCACCTGCCTCACTGTGAAGTTATGGATGGTAAGGACTTTATTGTGCTGTGTTAATAAAGAATTGTTAGGTTAGTCCTTTTACTGCCCCCTACAGGCTGCAGGGTTCATTACAGCCACAGTCTGAACAAACAGCATCCTGATGATTTATACGTTCTTAGGGTGTAGTGCAGTAGTCTCATCATATGTCCTTTCCTAACCACTTTTCCTAACCCTGATTAAAACAAAAAGGAAGTTAAACCGTGATGTGAAGGAGATTTCATCAGGAGAAACGAAAAGGCAACTGCTGTGCTGAGAGAATCCGACTGCCCTTCATTTTTCATTTTGCACGGAAGTTGTGATTTTTTTTATTGTGACATTAAGTATGACTGAAACAATTAGTTCATTACTTTTCCAACAGAAAATTATTTTTGATTAATGATTATTAATTGAAGTTACCTTTCAGGCCCATCATTTATTTTGCACAATTTCATTTATTGTTCATTTGGACTAGCAGTCAATTTATCTTCTCCTTGTAGGAGTAAGGACACAGTCTGTCACCAGCTTCCCATCCTCCATCACTGAATATGTGTTCAATAAATTGCTCAACCTCGACAACAGTTGTACAAAGAATCAGCTCTTTGTTCTGGAAAACTCAATACAATTAGGACTTTAGTTGTAATGAGCAAAAGTTCACAGCTCTGTGTTTTCACAGCTCCGCTGCCTGAAGGTCTGCTGTCTGTCGTCCACATCACTGGTGATGAGATGAACTTCCTCGAGCCGTTGGCGGTTACAGACACTCATGTGGTTGTCAAAGTCTCTCACTTCAGTTTCTTTGGCATAGTGAAGGATTTTTTTAAATGGTTGTTGAACAGCAACAACACGAGACCAGTTAGCGGCCAAGTCCTGCTGTTCCTCGGACAACCAAACCCAAAAACACAGAGGCGAAAACTCAACGTGTTTCTCATGCCGAGGAACATCCATCTGGACGAGGTAAAGCTTCATGTTACAGCTGTCAGTCCAAACTTGTCTCCTAAAGGACAACTTTACAATATTAAAACAACAGTAATCTGTTCACATGAACACTGAGAAGCGTGTTCTTGCTGTAGTGATTTCTCCTGTTCATACTGGATGTTAAGAGATCCCTACCTAATGTTCCTTCAACGTATGTGACGGAGGGAAACACAAAGAGGGAATTTTATGCAGAACAAACTGTCGTGTTGTTCATTTTGTTTTGATAACGGATCATTAAAATAATTTGCCACATTCACTTGTAAAAACAGAGCAAGCAGCTCCTAGCTGCTCTCAGGTCTTGAATATCTTCTGAAGTGAGTGGACCCTGAGTTACCTAGCCCTGAGCCCTAGTTGCAGCCCCACTCTACTGATGCAGTATATGTGGGTACTTGGCGACCTACAAATACACTGATACTGATTTATCTGTGATGAGATATAATTGGCCTGTTAATGTCAGGCTCTACTGAGGAGAAACTGTTTAAATGTTTTGATGTCATCTTCAGGTGAGCACACAGCAGCGATATTCAGAGAGCATCCAGGTTCCTTCAAAATGTAAACTCATTGAAGATCAGAGTTACACTGTTCACTGTCCTGAAGCCATTAAAATACAGCCTCCAGTGAGTATTTGAAATAAAAGTCTGTGTTAGTGCTGCAGCATGCTGACACGATTCATCATTGGACTCTATAAAGATTCTGACACTTTGGTTTTCAGAGTGCTGATTTCGACCTGGAGTTCGGACCAAATTACGGCCCAACGTTTGAGGTCCGCCTGCCTACAAACACCGAAGAAGTGACTGTAACAGTCAAAGATCAAAGACAGATGGTGGTCTGGGAGCATGACGTTGATCTCACTGGTAAGACTTCATCCACTTGATGGAACAACAGAAAGGAATAGAATAGATTTGAAGCGGTGATGTTGAAGGGTGTGTGCTCTGTCTCTGATGCACTGATTTAACACTGATTGATTTCACAGTGAATAATGAATCTTGAGGAAAAAATCGGGTGTATTTAGGTGGCTGGAATCTAAGAGTGAGGACAATCTGATGCAGACACATAAAAATCTGGATCTAGCGGATTTAAATATGTTTCATTTGGTATTAGATTAGGCTTGATTGAATTAAAGGGGACTGTTGGGCCTTGGTGGAGGTATGCGCTCTACTGAGTGAAGTTGTAGTTTCAGTAGAACCTTAAAATGTTGTGCTTTACTTTCAAAGTGATGTTGGTTATTAAAATATTTTTTTCCTGGGTATCTTCCAGATTCAAGAAGGAGAATTCCAGGAAGAAATGCCCCAGCAGAGCAGAGGGTCCCAGCAGAGGAGAGACTGCATTTAGTTCGGACAGAGTTTGTAAGACGAGTGTCTGGACCGGTTCTGAACCAGCTTCTGGATAAACTTCTTGATCTGTACTTTATAAATGATGAAGAAATGCAGTCAGTTAAAGCAAAACCGGTCATACAGGATAAAGCACGAGAGTTGATTGACACAGTACGAAAAAAGGGAACTGTAGCCAGCTTGGTCCTGATTGCTGCTCTCCGTAAGGCGGATCCAACTCTTTCCAGACATCTGAAGTTAAGCTGAAGAAAAATCAAGAAACATGTGATGATGAATCTTTACAACAGCTGTCTGTTTAGGGTCACACCTGGAATAAATGCAGGTTCAACAGTCTGTATATAAATGTAACAATTCAAATGATGTTTTTGATGAAAACTGTAAATACTTTTAAATACATAGTATATTTACATATTTCTACTACATTTATTTAAAACAAGAAAATGTTTTGCTTTTACATTTTTATACAATGATGTTTTTTGTGTGTATTGAAATGGTTTTTTATGTCATTTATGTATAAATCCTGAAATACATTCATTTATTGAGGCTGATCTGACTTTCTCTGTACTAACTGGGAACTAGCCGGTTACTTGTGAAGGCGTCCTCACACTCTCACATCACTTACTGTAATCTGAAAATATAATATAAAATAGAAGAAGCAGTAGAATTGAATAAAAACAGGTGTGTCTCATTTGTCCCATACAATTCAGCACTGGTTTGGAGTCACTGGGTCACATCACATGGAAGCTATTGATTAAGTCAGATTCTTAAAGATCTGCGGTGAATCAGGGAGGCTTAGTGGTAAAAAGTGGTAGATGCCGGTATCTTGCCTAAAGCTGGAGCTGTACATAAAATGGCTAAAAGAAATGACCTGGTTTGGGAAAAAAAAAATATCCAATCTGTTGATTTTTTGCTGCCCTGAAATTATAAAAAATTTTTGACAAATTTTGCACGTGATGATAGTTTTTATACTTGATTGGTAAATTAAAGATGGCTGGTTGTCTCTGCATGTTTCCAAGATGTTAAAACTACATTTGGACCGAGACGACACATTTTTAAATGCATATGTAAAGAAAAAATAACTGGATTACACAGCACTTTGCTGGATCTTAATTGTTCTCTTCAGCATCACTCATCACTCATCTTCATTCAGGGGTCGTAGTCACAGTTCTGTGCTAAAATCTTATTTAAAAACAGTAGGGGGAACAAACCAGGGGTCAGATGTATAACTGATGCATACTCACAAAAAACATGTCTTGAATAAGGTTGTGAAAGAGTAAAAAGAAATATGTAAAGACTGCTGCATGTTTTACATTTGATCAATAAGCTTTGAACCTCTGAAAAAACATCTCACTCACCTACAGTGATGCACAAGAGAGGAGATGGTGTGTGGATTTTGTAAGATGCATTAAAAGACAAAGGAGAAACTAGTACCTGACTTTTACAGGCTGGGGACATCCTGCTCAACAATCATAAGGAAACACTTCATCAATAAATTCTGTATTAATAATCAGAATCTGCAAAGTAACTAGAAAAAGCAAAAGTACAATAATTCCATCTGAAATGTGTGAAACCAACATTTTGATTCAGTCAGCTCATAAACACTTCATGTTAAACAGCAGCACACACACACACACACACCATAGTGAGGGGAGGGGGAGGGGGGGACCTGAAACTGTTCAGTCTGTCGGTTCAGACATTTTGAGTCGGCGGAGCAGCAGGTCTGAGGTGAGTGTGAAAACAACATCTGTATTATTTAAGTCTCTGAGTCAGTTTTCTAGAGTGAGTAGATGAGCCTCCTGTTCGCTGTGTTTAATGACCGCGACAACCTCTGCAGTGTCATTTAGACACACCGCCGTTTTTAAGACAGACAAGAGCTTTATAATTAAACTGTAGGACATTCAATGATGTATTTTATGTCATAGTAAATATCTTCAGCCTGTGATCACCACAGACATTCTTTCAGGCATTTAACTGAAAACCAAATCAAAAAAAATCCGTTAACTCTTGAGTTGAGGGAACCGGAAGTGCAAAAATTCCTCTCTGATTTCCGGTGGCGAGGGTCCCAGATGTGCTGGAGGCTGAGTGGTTTGAGAATCCCGTCTCGAGAGGGGTCCTCGGCCCTGTCCGCTAACCAGGAAAAACATTCCGATCACCCTGCTCATTGATCCAAGCCATGTAAATTAATATTAATTTTGACGTGGCTTGAACACCACTATTCCACACGGAGATGCCGGCGGCTGCGACCAGCAAACCGCTTCACAACGAACGCTACAGAGCGCACAATGACAGTGTAGGTGACTGTGTCGATGCCTGTCCAAAAAAAAACCCCGCAACTGTCAATAAATCGTCCAAAAGTGCATGTTGTCGGCCCTTATATCTTTGTCATGATTGTCTGTACTTACATACAGCTGGTGGGTGGAACAGTCTGAAGCATTTGTTCACGTCGAGCAGCTCAAGCGCTGTTAGCTGTGGCGTTGAGTGCGCAGCGTCCAAGTTAACTTGTGACACTTGTTATCATCGTCGCTATTAAGCTGGCGCCAAGTCGATGTGAAAACGGTGTACTCTGTCATACAGCCTGCTGGTGAAACAGTCTGCAGAGTATGTTGATATCCAGCCCGAACTCAGCGTGAGGGTCGGTCAGCTGTGGCAGAGCGGGAGACGCCCAGATCAACTTGTGATACAAATGTGTTTTATTTATTATCAAATGAGGCTACTTTTTTATTCTCATAACACTCCTCCAGCACATCTGGGACCCTCACCAGTTAAACTGTCACACCGGGTTTTAGGACAACAAACTACACCACTCTATGAACTCGACAATTTGATTAATCTGTGGACGCAAAGTCCTGATATAATGATTAATCCACATTGAGACTAAACGAGCACAGACTTAAAGAAAGCTGACCAGGTGGTTTTATTACACTGTTTATCTTCTCAGACTGACTTCAGACCAGAAGATGAGTGTTTCTGTGAAGGAAGAGGAGGACGGGGCTGAGTCTCCAGGATCGAGCTGTCTGTCTGTGAAGGCTGACAGCTCTGAAGATCATCTTCTACAAAAAGTATTTAAACGGTAAGAGGGCTGACACTAACTCATTCAGTGTTTGCTGATTGTTTTGCCATTTGCTAAATGTAAGGGTAACATTACGCATCAGGAATTGAAGAAATACTCTGTCAGACCTCCATATTTTTGAGCAAGCACTAGTTGGCAGATCTATTTCATAATCACAAGCTATAACCAGATCACACATCCTGTTGTCAAGTGTCTCCAGCAACTGGTTTAGCAGTTACTTACAACCCAGACTCCCACAAAGTTGGGCCTTTGTGTAAAACACGAGTAAAACAGAATGTGATCATTTGCAATTCTGTTAGCTGCTGTGATCACAACTTTCATTTTGACCCACAAGAAGTTCTCTACATCTGTGACTGATGTTGAAAATATGTCTAAAATGACATTTTACATTACTTTAATTTGAATCAGAGAATTTAAGAAGGATTCATGAGTTATGAATAAAAATGTCCTGGTGTTTGCAGAGTTCAATACGACAGACAGAGGTCAGAGTCTGGAGAATCTGGCTATGTGTCTATGAAGAGTAGCTGGTCTGAAGAATATGCTCAAATGTTCAGTAATGAACCTGGATCATCATACACAAAGTAAGAGAACTGATACTAACTAATTCAGTGTTTGCTGCAAAACGTTGTGACACAGAGAATTAATTTTTCACATCTCCCTCTGAGTGTCTGTGACAGCTGTCACTGACTTTACAAACTTTTAAACCACCTTATTATCGACAGTAGCAGCACTTTGTGTTTTTAGACATCTTTAATGACTTTTAGTAGAGAATTTAAGAAGGATTCATGTGTTATGAATAAAAATGTCCTGGTGTTTGCAGAGTTCAGTACAACAGACAGAAATCAGAGTACTGGAGAATCCGACTGTCTGTCTGTGAAGACTGACGGCTCTAGAGATCATCTTCCAATGTTCAGTAATGAACTTTGATCCTCAGGAACAAAGAAAGACAATGTTTTCAAACTGACCTGATAGAAAATGATGCATCTTGGGTGAAGACAAAATGTTGACTTAAAGTCTTAATGAATTGCATTTAAAGGGGAACTACCATTATTTACAACCTGGACCTTATTTCTAGCATAAAAATACGATCATTTACTCACCCAGATAACTTTGGTGTTATTTGGAGTCGTTTGGACGAAATTATGATATTGTATCTTATTGTGACAAAATGTGATGTGTAAAATGTCCCATAGGATAAAATGACAAAGTGATGACATTTTTAAATCCTGCTGGTCAACCACAGTTATTGTCACCACAGCAGTTTATTAGTGTTAATGAAAGCAGAGGAGCTGAAATAAAGAGAAAAAATAATTTTCATTGCAGACTGAATGCTGGATTTCAAACAGAAAAGAGAACAGAAGCTTTTCTATAATTGTTTTTGCCAAATCTTATTTATTTTTAAAAACCAATCAACAAATCAGTTCAGTTGAACACGACTGTCTCCACAGAGGTATGAAGAAGAGTCATGTTTCTGAAGAGGAGCAGCTGTCTTTGGATAGTGACTTGTCCCAAGATCCTCTTGAAAAGATCGTCAAGCCCAGTACTGTAACTGGACCCTCAGACACAGAGAAAGACACTTTTCTTTTTTTTTTTTTACTGTAAACTGACCAGATGGAAGATGCTGTGTTTAGGATGAAGACAAAATGTCCTGCTAAATGATTTATATTCATAATGCAGAACAAGTGCAGAGACTTAAGATGGACTCACTGAATTACAGAGACTTATCCTGTGTGCACCAAGATAAACAAGAGACTGGTACGAAGGTAACTCCGACAGCCTTGGAGAGAGTTTCAGAGATCCTTTATTGATTTATTTAAGAAGATGGTTTTCTCGTGGAGGAAAAACTGAATTGAACTTCAAATTCAGTTTGTTACAAAGTAAACCATCTTCCCAAGAAAATCAATAAAGGATCTTTGGCAATGTTATCACTTTAGTTCATTCAGTTCAGTTTTTCCTCCATGAGGCGTCTTTGTAAAGAAAATTGTCGGTACTGCATTTTGAATTCGATTGTTGAAAGTGAAGGTTCACTAAGCAACCGACCACAGAGATTATTCTGAAATGCTGCTAAATCACTCGTCTGGAAGGTGATTACTTTTTACCTATGTACAAACTCTCTCACTAAGATTTTCTCTCCTTTCCCTCCAAGGAAGTACACAGTGATAAGCTCTCTGGAGCAGCGTCAGAGGTATAAGAATGATTTCTACACCTTGTACAGTCAGTACCAGCGTCTGCATGCTCAGTTAGAGCTCATCTCAACTAAGCTTCAAAATGAGCTTGAAAAACAGGTCCAACAACTCAAAGAAATGAAGAAGGTAGATTCCCTAAAAGATGCACACAAATCTGTTCTTTGTGTTCCACAATACCTTGATTAAAAAGTGCCCCATTATATTTTAGTATTTGAAAATAAAAAAGGTAACAACTATCAAGTATCTTGATCATCATGTATCTGAGTACATTATCAGATTGTGACTGTGCTTTTTCATATCCCTTTAAGAATCATCCGAACTATACTCAACAGAGGAAACGCCTTGAAGATCTACACAACAAAATGGAAAATATAAAGAGAAGTATTGCCATGTACGATCTAAGTCATCTTAGGCAATTCTTTCCACTCGACAGCCATCCTGGCAATGTCAACAGGGCTCCACCTGACAGACATGAAAGACGTGAGTAAAAGCCTACAGGAATATTGTAAAGAAACTTAAACTGTTATTAAAGTGTAACTGTAAGATTGGCTGCTGTGTGTTAGTGACACTTTCAGCAGCAAATATTTTGCGTTGTTTTCTTTTCTGTTTTAAATGTTGTGAAATGATGATGTCTTGTATTTGTTTTACATCAATGCAAGACTTATTAGGGGTTGAATCTCTCTTCTTCGTTAATTTTCTTTAATTATACAGTATGGACTTGGCCTTAAATTTGCATTGACCCCCTTTGGACCTCGTCTTGACTTAAACATACCTGCACTTGGCCTTGAACTTTTGACTTGATTTTCTACATGTTGGCTTTATTGGAGGGTTGCCAATAGAAGCATGGGTAGAAAGACAAGCTACAAAGGGCCCTGGCCAGCTTTGAACTGTGGACGTGGCTGTTACAAGTTTATGAATGTTGGGTCACCAGGATGTCTGAAAGTTTGACATCTGCTGTGTCTCCCATCCCCTAGATCCATCCACATCTGAGCCAGACCTCCCTGTGTCTGAGGACATCAGAGAGGAGAGTAAAGAGGTTAAAGTGGATCAACTGTGTCCTGATGATCCAGAGAGGTCGAACCAGCAGCATCAGCTTCTGTGTGGAGAGGCTCAAAATACAAATGTCAGTTTGTCACATTTTTAGACCGAGGTTTCTTAGTTTCACCGCAGCCAGAGTTTAGTATTCATTACCTCCTGCATTCTGTCCATCACAGTCCTGCAGGCTTCACTTGTGCAGGATAATTTCACTGAATAATAATATTTTTAACAAGGGATAATGAACTGATGAATAAATATGAAGGAGTGCATATAGACTAAACTGTACGTCACTGGGAGAGTTGAGCTGCAGTCTTTGCCCCCATCTCAATGTGTTTTAATTAACTCTCCCGTCCAGTTTAATTAACTAATTTTGTGACTCTTTTCATTTTAGGACAAGCAACATTTCCTACCTGAACTACTAACTGAGTCTGGAAAGACATCATACAGGTAACGAAACATCAAATGCTCTATAAGATATGTACTACAGAGCAAGATTAGTGGATTAGCGAGGTATGTTGAATCTATTCTGTCACAAACCTGGCTCTCTTTTAAAGGTTCACTCTGTAGCTTTGGGGAAGACATTTTAATCAGAAGAGGAAGATCTTCAGCGACTTTTGTTTACGCCTAAACAAACTAAATAAACAAACTGTTTTCATTTTCATGACTGAATAAACAGACTAACCTTAAAGGACAACACAGTTTCATAATGTTTCACTTTGTTGATATGTGGCGGACCCTGCCACCTTTCAGCTTCAAACAGTGTTCTAGGGACCTTATTTTCCTCTGAGAACAGCTTGTTTATTCAGTTATGGAAAAAATAAATATTTCTTATAAACTTATTAATAATGTAAAAGTTTGAATTTCCTCTCCAAAAATTAGATATTGCCCCTTTAATCTAGAGAGATCACCATGCTAATTTAACATGCAGACATAATCTGGTCCAGATTATGGAGCTCAATCAGCCCTGCAGAAAATCTGAGCAAGAATATTGTTTTATTTTATTTGTAAGGTTGTTGTTGCTCTTACTGAACTACAAAATGTGTTTGTAGTGTTTTCCATGCAGCGGGTGCTGAAAGCCTGAAAGCTTAATATCCCCAATTCAGTCGCAAAACGTCAAGAAAACGAAGACTGTGATTTGCCCTTGCTTGCTATAAGAGAAGTCACAAAATATACATCAAAAGTTCACTGTTATAAATCAGTGGCCTACGATGACAAATTAAATGTAGTGTAATTCCTCCAAACGTTTCCACTGTGGATTATGTTTTTATGCTTGGTCCTGATTTGCTGAAGTCTGATCAGTCTCTTGGCATTTATCACAGATAATATTCAGTCAATGAAAGTAAACAGATTACTACATATACCTCAATATGTGACTGTCAGACCTGTTTGAAACTCTTGAGCAGAATATGTGAATATGCTTTATCAAGTTTACAGTTTAAAGGCTCAGAACGTGCACAGAGCCTGAAAAAGAAAGGCTGGGTTAACAAAGCAGGTTGATAAACACTATTTATTATTACAGTATATTTATTTATTTACTATTTGTTACCTGTAATCCATGACTGAGGTTTTAGGTTTTGTAGAGCCAGCTCACACAAAGGAAGCCTGGCAGTGTCGATCCTGCTTCGTTGTACAGGGAACTAGTCGACTCCTTTCAGTACTTCAGCTCCTTTCAACATTTACAGTTTAGCTAATTTCTTGCATTTTAAAATTTGTGGTGTGTCACTGTGAGCAGAAAAGTTGCAGGTTGTGCAGGAAGGAAGATTTAAACATGTAAAACACAACGTATGTATTGAATAAAAACAGCAAGCATCTGCACGTCTTAACAGATCCTTTGACGACAGACTGGCTTGTTGTTAACAGCTCCTCTCTGTCCTACAGGTTCAGGTGTTCTGGTCCAGGTGTGTTCCAGTGTGAATGGACTGGACTGGTGTTTGTTATGGTTCAGAAGGCGGAGCTGCTGTACAGGACTGTCCAATGGGATGAGGGCGTCCTCAGATCAGCTGACAAGATGGCTGCAGGGCTGCTGTTCAATATCCAGTGTTCAGAGGATGCTGCTGTCTGTGAGCTCCACCTGCCTCACTGTGAAGTTATGGATGGTAAGGACTTTATTGTGCTGCGTTGATAAAGAGTTTTGTTAGATTAGTCCTTTTACTGCCCCCTACAGGCTGCAGGGTTCATTACAGCCACAGTCTGAACAAACAACATCCTGATGATTTATACATTCTTAGGGTGTGGTGCAGTAGTCTCATCATATGTCCTTTCCTAACCACTTTTCCTAACCCTGATTGAAACAAAAAGGAAGCTCAAGTTGTGATGTGAAGGAGATTTCATCAGGAGAAAGAAAAAGGCAACTGCTGTGCTGAGAGAATCTGACTGCCCTTCATTTTTCATTTTGCACTGAAGTTGTGAATTTTTTATTGTGACATACAGCATGACTGTATCAGAGCTGAAACAATGAGATCATAACTTTTTCAACATAAAATGTATTTTGATTAATGATAATTCATTAGGCAAGAAAATACTAGTACTAGTACTTTTCAAGCAAAACTGGATGGTGTAAGAGTAAAGTTCACCATCCACCAAATTTGTCACAATTTATCATCTGAATATTATTTTAAAAAATAAACTATTTTCTTTTTATTTATTTTGCACAATTTTCATGTATTGTTCATTTGGACTAGCAGTTTCTCCAGGCGCAACAATTTATCTTCTCCTTGTAGGAGTAAGGACACAGTCTGTCACCGGCTTCCCATCCTCCATCACTGAATATGTGTTCAATAAATTGCTCAACCTCGACAACAGTTGTACAAAGAATCAGCTCAATGTTCTGGAAAACTCAATACAACTAGGACTTTAGTTGTAATGAGCAAAAGTTCACAGCTCTGTGTTTTCACAGCTCCGCTGCCTGAAGGTCTGCTGTCTGTCGTCCACATCACTGGTGATGAGATGAACTTCCTCGAGCCGCTGGAGATTACAGACACTCATGTGGTTGTCAAAATCTCTCACTTCAGTTTCTTTGGCTTAGTGAAGAGTTTTTTTAAATGGTTGTTGAACAAAATGAGACCAGTTAGCGGCAAGGTCTTGCTGTTCCTCGGACAACCAAACACAAAAACACAGAGACAAAAACTCAACGTGTTTCTCCTGCCGAGGAACATCCATCTGGACGAGGTAAAGCTTCATGTTACAGCTGTCAGTCCAAACTTGTCTCCTAAAGGACGACTTTACAATATGTCTTACAACAAGAGTAATATGTTCACATGAAAACTGAGCAGCGTGTTCTTGCTGTAGTGATTTCTCCTGTTCATACTGGATGTTAAGAGATCCCTACCTAATGTTCCTTCAACGTATGTGATGGAGGGAAACACAATAAGGGAATTTTATGTCGTGTTATTCATCTTGTTTTGATAACGGATCATTAAAATAATTTGCCACATTCACTTGTAAAAACAGAGCAAGCAGCTCCTAGCTGCTCTCAGGTCTTGAATATCTTCTGAAGTGAGTGGACCCTGATGTTTCATATTTTTTAATGAATGTATTCGTACTGAAGAAAGGATTGTTCAGAAACCAGTATCGAAGTCAAGGTACCACTATCGAGAGTGTTTCGAACGATTCCCAGCCCCAGTTGCAGCCCCACTCTACTGATGCAGTATATGTGGGTACTTGGCGACCTACAAATACACTGATACTGATTTATCTGTGATGAGATATAATTGGCCTGTTAATGTCAGGCTCTACTGAAGAGAAACTGTTTAAATGATAAAATGTTCTGATGTCATCTTCAGGTGAGCAAACAGCAGCGATATTCAGAGAACATCCAGGTTCCTTCAAGATGTAAACTCATTGAGGATCAAAGTTACACTCTTCACTGTCCTCAGGCCATTAAAATACAGCCTCCAGTGAGTATTTGAAACAGTCTGTGTTAGTGCTGCAGCATGCTGACACGATTCATCATTGGACACTATAAAGATTCTGACACTTTGGTTTTCAGAGTGCAGATTTCGACCTGGAGTTTGGACCAAATTACGACCCAACGTTTGAGGTCCGCCTGCCTACAAACACCGAAGAAGTGACTGTAACAGTCACAGATCAAGGACAGATGGTGGTCTGGAAGCATGACGTTGATCTCACTGGTAAGACTTCATCCACCTGATGGAACAACAGAAAGCAATAGAATAGATTTGAAGCGGTGATGTTGAAGGGTGTGTGCTCTGTCTCTGATGCATTCAAATCTGAAAGGATACAGTGAACAGTCCAGAACAGACCTCATTAACATTTGGTGCCGATCCAGTTAAATGGACAGATGCAGGAATTTTTGGGTGTATTTAGGTGGCTGGAATCTAAGAGTGAGGACAATCTGATGCAGACACATAAAAATCTGCATCTAGCGGATTTAAATATGTTTCATTTGGTATTAGATTAGGCTTGATTGAATTAAAGGGGACTGTTGGGCCTTGGTGGAGGTATGCACTCTACTGAGTGAAGTTCTACTTTCAGTAGAACCTTAAAATGTTGTGCTTTACTTTCAAATAGATGTTGGTTATTAAAATATTTATGCCTGGGTATCTTCCAGATTCAAGAAGGAGAATTCCAGGAAGAAATGCCCCAGCAGAGCAGAGGGTCCCAGCAGAGGAGAGGCTGCATTTAGTTCGGACAGAGTTTGTAAGACGAGTGTCTGGACCTGTTCTGAACCAGCTTCTGGATAAACTTCTTGAACTGGACTTTATAAATGATGAAGAAATGCAGTCAGTTAAAGCAAAACCAGTCATACAGGATAAAGCACGAGAGTTGATCGACACAGTACGAAAAAAGGAAAATGGAGCCAGCTGGGTCCTGATCGCTGCTCTCCGTAAGGTGGATCCAAATCTATCCAGAGCTCTAAAGTTAAGCTGAAGAAAAATCAAGAAACATGTGATGATGAATCTTTGTAAACAGTCGTTTAAGGGTGTTTTCACACCTGGAGTCTGGCTCATTTCTGGTCCGGCTCCTGTTCACACTGACTTTTTACAAACGGACCAAGAGGAGTAAAGATATTGGTGATTGTCATCCTGCATCATCAGGTCCCACGTGGGGAAATCAAATTCTGGTGACTGCCAGAAGTTCATGCAGCACTTTAATGCTTCTAGTTTGTATATTCATGTTGTTTGGTGTCACAAAGATTAAGTATTAAGTATGAAGTATTATTATTATTGTTGGACTGCAAATCACATGTTATGAATAACGACTAACTGGAAGAGACGAAAAGGAAGCAGCTTGTACATGATTTGGAGCTTTTTACTGTGGGATCACTGAAACACTTTTAATGGACCTAATGAACCAACAAAGTAAACAGAGTAGGATGAAAGCACAACAGTTTTAACAGCTTTTCAGCCGCTCATCAGGGAAAATAAAAATACATTTATGAAATGATTCACGTCAGGAGAGTCTCAGAAAATCCCACACAAATGCAGTGAAGTTTACAGATGAGTGAATGAATCAGTGTGTAAATGCAGGTTCAACAGTCTGTGTATAAATGTAACGATTCAAATGATGTTTTTGATGAAAATTGTAAATACTTTTAAATACATAGTATATTTACATATTTCTACTACATTTATTTAAAACAAGAAAATGTTTTGCTTTTATATTTTTATACAATGATGTTTTTTGTGTGTATTGGAATGTTTTTTATGTCATTTATGTATGAATCCTGAAATACATTCATTTATTGAGGCTGATCTGACTTTCTCTACACTAACTGGGAAGTTCTGTTGTAAGTGAACCAAGCCGGTTACTTGTGAAGGCGTCCTCACACTCTCACATCACTTAGTGTAAGCTGAAAATATAATATAAAAATATAAAATAGAAGAAGCAGTAGAATTGAATAAAAACAGGTGTGTCTCATTTGTCCCATACAATTCAGCACTGGTCTGGAGTCACTGGGTCACATCACATGGAAGCTATTGATTAAGTCAGATTTTTAAAGATCTGCGGTGAATCAGGGAGGCTTAGTGGTAAAAAGTGGTAGATGCCGATATCTTGCCTAAAGCTGGAGCTGTACATAAAATGGCTAAAAGAAATGACCTGATTGGGAAAAAAAAAAAATCCAATCTGTTGATTTTTTGCTGCCCTGAAATTATCAACTGACAAATTTTGCACTTGACGTTTTTATACTTGATTGGTAAATTAAAGATGGCTGGTTGTCTCTGCACGTTTCCAAGATGTTAAAACTAGATTTGGACCGAGACGACAACTTTTTAAATGCATATGTAAAGAAAAAATAACTGGATTACACAGCACTTTGCTGGATCTCTTTGTTCTCTTCAGCATCACTCATCACTCATCTTCATTCAGGGGTCGTAGTCACAGTTCTGTGCTAAAATCTTAATTAAAAACAATACGGGGAACAAACCAGGGGCCACATGTATAACTGATGCATACTCCCATACAACTTGTCTTGAATAAGGTTGTGGAAGAGTAAAAGTAAATATGTAAAGACTGCTGCATGTTTTACATTTGATCAATAAGCTACCACAAACTATTGCAAAGTAGCGCGTTAAAACAAAATAAAAAACCTTGCTTACCTCCATTTTGCCAACTGTATTGCTTCTTCTCTCTCAGACACATATTCTTCTTCTTCAGCGGTTCAATGTGGGGGCAAGTGGGCGGGGTCAAACGTGTAACCCCGCCCACGTTGAGCCACTCCCCGATCTGCGTTCTCGCAGCCAGGGGCACAGAGGTCTACGGCCCGGGGCGTCCCCCAAGGAAGGAAACCTAACTGTAAGTGTAACTGTTCAGTTTGACGGTTAGGACTCCATTTTGAGTCAACAGAGCCGGAGGAGCAGGAGCAGGACGGAAGTCTGCGGCAGGGTGAGTGTGAATATTTTTTTACGCTTATTTTATTATTGTACGATTAAAGTCCGTTTTCTCGACAGTCAGCGAACCAATGACGTTAGAGTGGTGGAGGGGTGACGTATTATTGAAGGCTAACTCTGAAGTTAGCGTCGCTTTTTCCACTGGATTTTGGAACATGGCCAAAAATAATCTCCGTGTCGAACACAAGTTTATGATATTTACACGTTTTGTCCAGCAGGATAATCCTCACAGATGAACACCACTTTTGTGATTTTCGAAGCGTAAATTAAATTTCTAGCAGTAAAAGGCATGTTAGATATGTATACATAGCAGTGGTGGACAGTAACGAAGTAAATTTACTTGAGTACTGTACTTAAGTACAGTTTTTGAGTATCTGTACTTTACTTAAGTATTATGTTTTGGGGATACTTTCACTCCACTACATTTGAAGGACAAATATTTTACTTTTTACTCCACTACATTTCTATTGATGCTCTCGTTACTATTACTATTACTATTTTTTTTTTTTTGCAAAATTCAGAGAAAATAAACTTTTTCTGCTGATTCGCGTGTGGTTTGTCTTAGTCGTATTGCCGTACCTGTACTACGTCATGCCATACGAAGAAATGGAAGAAGAAACTGGAGAAACACACGGAGAAACTCCCACCGAGCACCCATGGCCTTATCTCAAACCCACGTTTGATTCGTTTCAGTTTAAATGTGTGTGTGTGTGTGTGTGTGTGTGTGTGTGTGTGAGAGAGATAGAGTGAGTATAGTATATATTTCATTTGTTGGTGAATGCAGCTGAGTCTGTGTTCTGAGGCTTCTTGTCTTTATTTGTTTATTTTTGAGCTATAAACACGTCTGTAGCAGAATCGCATCAGTGTATTGTATAATGACATTAAGCTACTTTCCTTTCCTGTATTTCCTGAGATATTTTTTAAATACTTTTACTTAAGTAATTTTTTAAGCAAATACTTTAGTACTTTTACTTAAGTAATATTTTGACTAAGCTACTTTTACTTGTATTGGAGTAATATTTGACAAGGAGTATCTGTACTTTTACTCAAGTAGTGAAGTTGTGTACTCTGTCCACCTCTGACACATAGACGCCTCACTGAGCGGGTTGGCCCGTTGCTGCGAGATGTTGACGTCGCCTCCATATTGGAGGAGGCAGATCTGCCCCGTGAACTAATACAAGTCAATGGAGTGAACTTTATAAAGCTCCTTCTACAAAGTGCTATAAGTTAATGCCTCTCATTTACACATTCACACACGTACGAATATATTTGGGAAACAGACAGGAACCTAAAACAACGCATGTAACGTCCTCTGATGATTATAAACGTTAACTACTCCTTATATGTTTAGTAAACAGGTAGGCACCAAACCGACATATGTATTTTTCTAATGTTTTTATGAGTGTTTACAGCTGCCAATGTTTGTAACGCTGTTACTGTGATGATAAATGACAGTTAAATATTGAATCTGTGTCTATAATAACCAGATCCTGACACGTAAATGTGACATCTGTGGGAATAAAAAGCACTGACATTTACATTTAACTGATTTTGATGAATCCTTTTTATATCCAATGATTTTAACTACTAATAATGACAATCATTGGGACAAAAACATAACAAAGTCTGCAAATCAAAAATAAGACACTGCAACTGGCAGTGAGTCTGCTTTCTTTTCTTTTAGCAGTGAAGTGATATACACTTATTATATTGTATACAATAATATTCTAACCCAGTAAAGTTGCAGTAGGCTACTACTATAAATAAGCACCATATTTTATGCAAGTCAGTTGTCCATATTTAAAGTTAAATTAAACAAGCTGACAGTTGACAGTGATATGCAGAAACGCTGGTATCGTCCTTTAAACATTCTGACACTAATGTCTGTTACTGCACCAAGTGTATGTATTTTTAATGTGGCAGCCTTTATGTCCACTATTTTCCCTAGGGACAAATAAGTAAGTAATCTTAAATTTTAGCACTTAGTCCTCCTATGATATTGTTAAAATGTTGTTAATATGTAGATAGCTGACTTGCATAATATATTGTGCAGATTTATAATAGTAGAATACTGCTAATTTTTTATTTTTTTTGCCATAAAATCTTATTGTATACAATAAAATAAGTGTAAATTAGTGTATAAATAATTTCCGGTCATGGAGTATATCACTTCACTGCCAAAAGAAAAGAAAGTAGACTCACTGCCAGTTGCAGTGTCTGATTTTCATTTGCAGAATTTTTTGTCTCATGATTGTCATTATTAGTACTTAAATGAATATGAATCACTGAATATAAAAACAGTTCATCAAAATTAGTTAAATGTCAATGCTTTTTATACAGAAAACCCAGTTTTCACATCTGCTTGTATTTGTTTAGAGGGCAGACCTGCCACATCCAATATGGCGGCGACGTCGACGTACGGTCCGGCGAGTCAATGTCGCGTCTATGTATATATGTCTATGCTAGAGACAACATCACGGTCGCATGATTTAAACGTCACCACCACTAAGCATCTTACTACACATTTACTATACACATTTTCTATAAACTGATCAATGTCCAAGTTGTAAAGTTAAAGTTAGAATAGTTCATTACTAAAGTCGGCCTGAAAAGACGGACTAGTGAGTAGATGAGTCTCCTGTTTGCTGTGATGACGTTTAATGTCCCCGACAACCTCTGCAGTGTCATTTAGACACTTGTTAGCAACCACCGTTTTTAAGACACATAAGCGCTTTATAATTAAACTGTGGGACATTTAATGATGTATTTTATGTCGTAGAACAAAACGTGTAAATTAGGGCTGGGCAAAACGATTATTTTTGTAATCGATTAATCTAGCAAATTTTTTTTCGATGCATCGATTAATCTAACGATTAATTTTTCAATTCGATTAGCGATTATTTCCCCATAATTTGACCTATATAGCGATTTACATATGCTAATTTATGTATCTCAATGAAAAAACACAAATTTCTTCATTCCAATACATTTTTATTGCTCTTAATTACCAAATTCCAAAATAAAATTCAAGTAATGAATAGCAAGCGGCCTCATGTCTTTCAGCACTTTGAGGTGCTGGTGCATAGCCATCGTGCTTTTATGATAGGCCATTTTACATTTTACAAAGCTGACAAACAACAGAATTGCTCCCTTTTACTGTAAAATAGTCCCATACCTTCGAAATACGTGTTCTTTTTTTAGCTCCATCCACACTGCCATTTGCATGCGGGGATCCTGCGCCAATTCTCGGCATCCGCCTCTGTGTGAAAGTTTCAGATGCGGCGAGGGGTGAAATTTCCCTCCGCCTCTGATGCTCCTCCGGAGGTATCAGAGGCGCATTAATGGCGAACCGAACCAGTGTGAACAGATAAGCCGGCGGCACGGAGTGAGGGCGTGTCGGTCTGATGGTGTTCACTGTGTGATAACTAAACAGGTCCAATAATACCGCAGTTATTCATGGATAAGTGTCTGTCAGCCTGTCGGTCCGACCGACTCTTCGTCACATTTCTGGCCGAAAAACAGCATCTGTCCCCGGCAAAAAACTTTTAACTCACCAAGTGTTTGTCACAGTGAAAAAAATCACCGGGACGGTCAGCCCTCCACCGAGACTTCAGTGAACTTTCCCCCAGAAAACAGCCTCCCTCCCCGGGAGTGAAAGAGTCAGACAGCGTCCTGTTTACTGATGGTGATTATTTAATTATGTAATTTAGAGAAAAACGTAACTTTGTCACTTTCCAGGATGTTTGGTGGGTCAGGATCTCATCACAGCACATTAGAACAGCATCCATATGATGATAAACAGTCAGCAGGTAGGCCTACATGTTTAGATTAACAGGTGGACACCGGGGAAACACGTTGAAAAAAACCACACGTCATCACCATGACGTGTACCGTCACGCCTCTTTTGGAGCCGCGGCGCCGGCTTTCTGTGTGAATTACACTCTGGTTCGTCTTTTACGTCGGAGCTGCTCGGCTCTGTGTAAACAACCAACGGCGGAGAATTGGCGAACCGGCGCTGCGGCGATAATACGGCGTCTGCGTGAAAAGGGCTACTGGCGTTGCTGCTACTCGCTGCCACCATTTTTTGTTTTGGTCGGTTGACGCGTCGACGTACAGTTTTTGCGTCGACGTATTTTTTGCGTCGACGTAATCGATGACGTCGACGCGTCGCCCCAGCCCTAGTGTAAATATCTTAAGCCTGTGGTAACCACACACTTTATATCAGCTGAAAACAACTGAAAACCAATTCAAAAAGATCCGTTAACTTTGAGATGAGGGAACCGGAAGTGCAAAAATCCTAACTGATTTCCGGGTTTTAGGACAACAAACTACACCACTCTATGAACTCGACAATTTGATTCATCTGGGGACGCAAAGTCCTGATATAATAATAATAATCCACATTAAGACTAAACGAGCACAGACATAAAGAATGCTGACCAGGTGGTTTTATTACACTGTTTATCTTCTCAGACTGACTTCAGACCAGAAGATGAATTTTTCTGTGACGGTAGAGGAGGACAGGGATGAGTCTCCAGGATCGAGCAGTCTGTCTGTGGAGACTGACCGCTCTACAGGTCATCTTCTAATGTCAAGTAATGAACTTGGATCCTCAGGAACAAAGTAAGACAATGTTTTCAAACTGACCTGATAGAAGATGATGCATCTTGGATGAAGACAAAATGTTGACTTAAAGTCTTAATGTATTGCATTTAATGCTGGATGTATAAAATGGCACAGATGACTAAGAATTTGCAGCAGCTGTTGTGCAAAGTTAGTGAAGTATCTCATCACTCAGCAACTCTCAAAATGGATTTTTATGCCTCAGTGTCAGTGACCAGGGAATTTTCTTACATCTGAAAACAAAACGTCCACTTGGACTCAAGGATGATTAGGTTTTGGTGGTCAAAGGTCACTGTGTCTTCACAAAAGAATATTTTTGGCCACAACGAAAGGATAAATGTGCTTATTGTGACAAAATGTGATGTGTAAAATGTCCAATAGGATAAAATGACAAAGTGATGACATTTTAAATCCTGCTTGTCTACCACCATTATTGTCACCACTTCTACTGGAAGAGCAGTTTATTAGTGTTAATGAAAGCAGAGGAGCTGAAATAAAAATAAAAATAATTTTCATTGCAGACTGAATGCTGGATTTCAAACAGAAAAGAACAGAAACTTTTCTTTAATTTTTTTTTTGCCAAATCTTATTTATTTTTAAAAACCAATCAACAAATCAGTTCAGTCAAACAGGACTGTCTCCACAGAGGAGCGAAGAGGAGTCATGTTTCTGAAGCAGAGCAGCTGTGTTTGGATAGTGACTTGTCCCAAGATCCTCTTCAAAAATACTTCAACCTCAGTACTGTGTACAGTGCCACATGCTCATCAGGAGCTATAACCATTCATACACACTCACACACCGGTTTACTCCCTGAGTAAACCACCTTCCTTAGAAAACCAGTGTGTTGCTAATGTTATCACTTTAGTTCAGTCAATTCAGTTTTTCCTCCATGAGCCCTCTTCGTAAAGAGTGCAAACCTGCATTTTGAATTCGATTGTTGACAGTGAAGGCTCATTTCCAGAGATTATTCTGAAATGCTGCTAAAGCGCTCGTCTGGAAGGTGATTATTTTTTACCGATGTACATGTGGACTAGGCCTTAGTACCTCTCATTAAATCTCCCTCTAATGATCATTCTTCCTCTCACTTGAGCCAAATACTTGAAAGAGAAATGTATACATACTTTGTGACTCTTAAACTCTCTCACTAAGATTTCTTTCCCTTCAAGGATGTATGCAGCGATCAGCTCTCCGGAGCAGTTTCAGCTTCGGCCGGATAGGTTTGATTTCAACATTGAGCGCAGTAATAACCAACGTGTCTTCCCGCGACAAAAAGCTGATCTTCAAAATGAGGTTAAACAGGTCCAACAAAGCAAAGAAAAGAAGAAGGTAGATTCCCTAAAAGATGCACACAAATCTGTTCCTTGTGTTCCACAATACCTTGATTAAAAAGTGCCCCATTATATTTCATTGGTTCAGTTTTATTCATGTCCTTTGCCCTTTTATGTCTCTTCTTCTCAGACAATCCAACATCAGTTACATCAAGAGTATTGGAAAATAAAAAAGGACTATCAACTATCTTGATCATCATGTGTCTGAGTATATGATCAGATTGTGACTGTGCTTTTTCATATCCCTTTTAGACTCATCCAAACTATACGCAAGAGAACGGCCTTGAATTTCTGGGACATGTAACGAGAAGTATTGCCATGTCCGGCCAAAGTCTTCTTAGGCAAGTCTTCTCACTCGACAGCCATCCTGGCAACGTCAACAGGGCTCCACCTGACAGACTTGAACAAGGTGAGTAAAAGCCTACAGGAAGATCGTAAACAAACTTAAACTGTTATTAAAGTGTAACTGTAAGATTGTCTGCTGTGTGTTAATGACACTCGGTAATTTCAGCAGCAGATCTTTTGCGTTGTTTTCTTTTCTGTTGGGAATGATGATGTCTTGTATTTGTTTTGCCTCGATGCTTATTAGGGGTTGAATCTCTCTTCTTTGTTAATTTTCTTTAATTATACAGCATGGACTTGGTCTTAAATTTGCATTGACCCTCTTTGGACCTTGTCTTGACTTAAACATACCTGCACTTGACCTTAAACTTTTTACTTGATTTTCTACATGTTGGCTTTATTGGAGGGTTTGCCAATAGAAACATGGGTAGAAAGACAAGCTACAAAGGGCCCTGGCCAGCTTTGAACTGTGGACGTGGCTGTTAGAAGTTTATGAATGTTGGGTCACCAGGATGTCCAAAAGTTTGACATCTGCTGTGTCTCCCATCCCCTAGATCCATCCACATCTGAGCCAGACCTCCCTGTGTCTGAGGACATCAGAGAGGAGAGTAAAGAGGTTAAAGTGGATCAGCTGTGTCCTGATGATCCAGAGAGGTCGAACCAGCAGCATCAGCTTCTGTGTGGAGAGGCTCAAAATACAAATGTCAGTTTGTCACATTTTTAGACCGGGGTTTCTTAGTTTCACCACAGCCAGAGTTTAGTATTCATTACCTCCTGCATTCTGTCCATCACAGTCCTGCAGGCTTCACTTGTGCAGGATAATTTCACTTAATGATAATAATATTTTTAACAAGGGATAATGGACTGATGAATAAATGTGCATATAGACTAAACTGTACGTCACTGGGAGAGTTGAGCTGCAGTCTTTGCCCCCATCTCAATGTGTTTTAATTAACTCTCCCGTCCAGTTTATTTAACTAATTTTGTGACTTTTAATTTTAGGAGAAGCAACATTTCCTACCTGAACTACTAACTGAGTCTGGAAAGACATCATACAGGTAACAAAACATCAAATGCTAAGCATCTGCACATCTTAACAGATCCTTTAATTCCTTAATGAGATTAACTCATTAATAATGTAAATATTTTAATACTTAGTTTAAATTTCCTCTCCAAAAATGAGATATTACATATAGATTTAATCTAGAGGGATCACCATGCTAATTTAACATGCAGACATAATCTGGTCCAGATTATGGAGCTCAATCAGTCCTGCAGAAAATCTGAGCAAGAATATTGTTTTATTTTATTTGAAAGGTTGTTGTTGCTCTTACTGAACTACAAAATGTGTTTGTAGTGATTTCCATGCAGCGGGTGCTGAAAGCCTGAAAGTTAAACAATATGGCGCCTCAGTGGTGGAACAAACTTCCGACCAATGTCAGGACAGCAGAATCACTCGCCATCACTCGCAAAAGACTCAAGACGCACTTGTTCAGACTTCACCTTGACCCTGCATAGCATGACTCCCTGCAGTGAAATGCCCCTTTTAATGGGAACGTGCACAGAGCCTGAAAAAGAAAGACTGGGTTAACAAAGCAGGTTGATAAACACTATTTATTATTACAGTATATTTATTTATTTACTATTTGTTACCTGTAATCCATGACTGAGGTTTTAGGTTTTGTAGAGCCAGCTCACACAAAGAAAGCCTGGCAGTGTCGATCCTGCTTCGTGGTACAGGACCCTGGTCGACTCCTTTCAGTACTTCACCTCCTTTTAACATTTACAGTCTAGGTAATTTCTTACATTTTAAAATTTGTGGTGAACTTCTGTCTATTGGACGATGGGATAGTTTTCAGTGTGAGCAGAAAGGTTGCAGGTTGTGCAGAAAGGAAGAACATGTAAAACAACGTATATGTTGAATAAAAGAGCCAAGCATCTGCACGTCTTAACAGATCCTTTGACGACAGACTGGCTTGTTGTTAACAGCTCCTCTCTGTCCTACAGGTTCAGGTGTCCTGGTCCAGGTGTGTTCCAGTGTGAATCGACTGGACTGGTGTTTTCTATGGTTCA
Source organism: Pagrus pagrus (assembly GCF_965226575.1). Taxonomy (NCBI): domain Eukaryota; kingdom Metazoa; phylum Chordata; class Actinopteri; order Spariformes; family Sparidae; genus Pagrus; species Pagrus pagrus. The sequence goes on along the minus strand of NC_140187.1, from coordinate 5,505,254 downwards.
GAAGGCGGAGCTGCAGTACAGGACTGTCCAATGGGATGAGGGCATCCTCAGATCAGCTGACAAGATGGCAGCAGGGCTGCTGTTCGATATCAAGTGTTCAGAGGATGCTGCTGTCTGTGAGCTCCACCTGCCTCACTGTGAAGTTATGGATGGTAAGGACTTTATTGTGCTGCGTTAATAAAGAGTTTTGTTAGATTAGTCCTTTTACTGCCCCCTGCAGGCTGCAGGGTTCATTACAGCCACAGTCTGAACAAACAACATCCTGATGATTTATACGTTCTTAGGGTGTGGTGCAGTAGTCTCATCATATGTCCTTTCCTAACCACTTTTCCTAACCCTGATTGAAACAAAAAGGAAGTTAAACCGTGATGTGAAGGAGATTTCATCAGGAGAAACAAAAAGGCAACTGCTGTTCTGAGAGAATCTGACTGCCCTTCATTTTTCATTTTGCACATTGTGACATACAGTATGACTGAAACAATTAGTTCATTACTTTTTCAACAGAAAATTTATTTTGATAAATGATAATTCATTAGACAAGAAACAGTACTTTTCAAGCAAAACTGGATGGTGTTAGAGTAAAGTTCACCATCCACCAAATTTATCACAATTAATCATCTGAATATTATTTTAAAAAATAAACTATTTTCTTTTTATTTATTTTGCACAATTTTCATTTATTGTTCATTTGGACTAGCAGTCAATTTATCTTCTCCTTGTAGGAGTAAGGGCACAGTCTGTCACCGGCTTCCCATCCTCCATCACTGAATATGTGTTCAATAAATTGCTCAACCTCGACAACAGTTGTACAAAGAATCAGCTCAATGTTCTGGAAAACTCAATACAATTAGGACTTTAGTTGTAATGAGCAAAAGTTCACAGCTCTGTGTTTTCACAGCTCCGCTGCCTGAAGGTCTGCTGTCTGTCGTCCACATCACTGGTGATCGAATGAACTTCATCGAGCCGCTGGAGGTTACAGACACTCATGTGGTTGTCAAAGTCTCTCACTTCAGTTTCTTTGGCATAGTGAAGAAGTTTTTTAAATGGTTGTTGAACAAAATGAGACCAGTTAGCGGCCAAGTCCTGCTGTTCCTCGGACAACCAAACCCAAAAACACAGAGGCGAAAACTCAACGTGTTTCTCATGCCGAGGAACATCCATCTGGACGAGGTAAAGCTTCATGTTACAGCTGTCAGTCCAAACTTGTCTCCTAAAGGACAACTTTACAATATGTCTTACAACAAGAGTAATATGTTCACATGAACACTGAGAAGCGTGTTCTTGTTGTAGTGATTTCTCCTGTTCATACTGGATGTTAAGAGATCCCTACCTAATGTTCTTTCAGTGTATATGACGGAGGGAAACACAAAGAGGGAATTTTATGCAGAACAAACTGTCGTGTTATTCAGTCTTGTTTTGATAACGGATCATTAAAATAATTTGCCACATTCACTTGTAAAAACAGAGCAAGCAGCTCCTAGCTGCTCTCAGGTCTTGAATATCTTCTGAAGTGAGTGGACCCTGATGTTTCATATTTTTTTTTATTGATTTATTGGTACTGAAGAAAGGATTGTTCAGAAACTAGTATCAACGTCAAGGTACCACTATCGAGAGTGTTTTGAACGATTCCCAGCCCCAGTTGCAGCCCCACTCTACTGACGCAGTATATGTGGGTACTTGGCGACCTACAAATACACTGATACTGATTTATCTGTGATGAGATATAATTGTCCTGTTAATGTCAGGCTCTACTGAGGAGAAACTGTTTAAATGTTTTGATGTTGTGATGTCTCTTCAGGTAAGCAAACAGCAGCGAAATTCAGAGAACATCCAGGTTCCTTCAAAATGTAAACTCATTGAAGATCAGAGTTACACTGTTCACTGTCCTGAGGCCATTAAAATACAGCCTAAGGTGAGTATTTGAAATAAAAGTATGTGTTAGTGCTGCAGCATGCTGACACGATTCATCATTGGACACTATAAAGATTCTGACTCTTTGGTTTTCAGAGAGCAGATTTCGACCTGGAGTTTGGACCAAATTACGGCCCAACGTTTGAGGTCCGCCTACCTACAAACACCGAAGAAGTGACTGTAACAGTCAAAGATCAAAGACAGATGGTGGTCTGGGAGTATGACGTTGATCTCACTGGTAAGACTTCATCCACCTGATGGAACAACAGAAAGGAATAGGATAGATTTGAACCGGTGATGTTGAAGGGTGTGTGCTCTGTCTCTGATGCATTCAAATATGAAAGGATGCAGTGAACAGTCCAGAATAGACCTCATTACCTTCTTAGAGATAACCTTGTTCTGTTTTTTTCGGAGGGGAGGGGAGGGAGTCATGCTATGCGGGGTCGAGGTGAAGTCTGAACAAGTGAGTCTTTAGTCTTTTGCAGAAGATGGTGATGACTCTGCTGTCCTGATATCTTCCAGATTCAAGAAGGGGAGCTGCACAGATGAATGTCCGAGCAGAGGACAACGTGCCGTCAGACAAGAAGCTGAGCTCTATTCGGACAGAGTTTGTAGAGCGAGTGTCTGAATCTGTTCTGAGCCAGCTTCTGGATAAACTTCTTGATCTGGACTTTATAAATGATGAAGAAATGCGGACAGTCAAAAAACAACCGGTCGTACAGGAAAAAGCACGAGAGTTGATCGACACAGTGCGAAAAAAGGGAACTGTAGCCAGCTCGGTCCTGACCGCTGCTCTCCGTAAGGCGGATCCAACTCTTTCCAGCCATCTGAACTTAAGCTGAAGAAAAATCAAGAAACATTTGATGATGAATCTTTATAACAGCTGTTTAAGGGTGTTTTCACACCACATCATATGATCAGGAACAAGGCAGGGAAATTGTAAGAGTGATGCATTTCAGTTCTGGTCCAGCTCCTGTTCACACTGACTTTTTACAAACAGACCAAGAGGAGTAAAGATATTGGTGATTGTCATCCTGCATCATCAGGTCCCACGTGGGGAAATCAAATTCTGGTGACTGCCAGAAGTTCATGCAGCCTTTTAATTACAATTCAAATTATGTTTTTGATGAAAATTGTAAATACTTTTAATTACATAGTATATTTACATATTTCTACTACATTTATTTAAAATGTTTTGCTCGCATTAAAAACACATTTTAAACCTTTTTATATGGATTTGTTTTACATTTTTATACAATGATGTGTATTGAAATGTTTTTTATGTCATTTATGTATTAATCCTGAAATAAATTCATTTATTGAGACTGATCTGACTTTCTCTGTACTAACTGGGAAGTTCTGTTGTAACCGAACCAAGCCGGTTACTTGTGAAGGCGTCCTCACACTCTCACATCTGAAAATACAAATGCTTTTATTAAATGAGACCAAGGGAACAGGCACAATTAAAAGTGTGGTCAGAAACCTTTTAAAGCCAACTTAGTAGTTACTGATGACCTCTTCTACTGCTTCTCCAGTGGTGTGAGATGATTTGCTCTTTAGTTCAAAGCTGTCTAAATGTGATATGGCTCCATGCAGCAGGTTTGCTGACACACAAACAATGAGAAAACAATTAATATGATCAATATGTAGCCAGAGTTGGAGGGTGGATGTGGTCTGAGCAAGGGCACCGGAAGTAGGAATTAGCCATTGGCCCCCGATTTTACATCGCTGGCCCACATTTGCTTTAAGTTTCAGATCTTTGTATCCCAGTTTCAATCCTGTCTGAAATAAGTTCACGGAGAAACCATTTGTAATGAGAACTGAACAGAACAGAAGAGTACTTCAGCGTTCATACATCTGTCTGAGGATTATGTCAACACAAAGCTTCACAGGTGTGTAGTTGAGATAAAAATAAATTGAAATGAAGTTCAAATATGTTTTTTTCCCCAAGAAATGTGTACATGGTACTTACAGCATGTAATGTAGTACAAAATACTGAGTACTCATGGTTAACAGGTGACTTTAAGATAATACTGTGATTTATGGGATTTTTATATTTTTATGCTTTGTCTGTTTTATATTAATATTTTGATTTTTTAAATGTTTCTTCTTCATAATTCTCCTGACAATAAACAAACATACTCATATTGTGCTTCTCAAAACTGTGAAAACATGTTGTTCAGTTTGCTACAACCACTTTGCTTTGTCGGTGTGTCCTATGTGGCCTGTGTAGTGATACAACTCAGCATTAGTTTGAAGTCACTGGGTCACATGACATGGAAGCAATTGGAAAGAAAAACATTACCCTACACAAATATTTTTGCTAAATAAATATAAAACACATCAGCAATCAAAATAAGTGCACTACATGAGATCAGTTTAGTATTTTTTTTTTATCATAATTTTCACTTATATCATCAAGTCAGCATGAAGAAACATTTGTTTTTCTGTAAATCAATCAAACAATAGTGTAATTTATTGATGGTCCCCAGTTTGTAATAAATAAAGTAAAATATCATCTAGTTTTGTGTTAAACCGCTCAGTGGACTACATTGTCTCACTCAACACGTCACCAGCACAACATGGCCGCCAACTCGGCTCAGAAAAGGTGCTAAAAAAGGTGAAAATCACAATAAATCTGCTCATTGCGATGACTGCCTTTATCTCTAAAGGTTTGTCAGTTCTGTGCGCTGCTGATAAACAGGAGCAGCTCTACAATGTTTAAGTTATGGGTTTTGGAGACGGTTCAGAGATGATGTCACTAACACCACTGTTGGCTGTGTAGTCTTTATAATTATGTGTTTTCAGTCTGATATTTCATTAGTTTTATGAAAAAAAAAAAACTGGCTTTCTCAAGTTGAAAAGTTCACAAACGTGTGATTCATGACAATTCAAACAGGATAAAAAAAAAATTATCTTTTAGTTTTTCTATAATAAAGTCCCATGAGGGAAACCAGAAAGGGCGTGACTTCTTGACTTAAGGAATGATTCAACTGGGATACAGAGATATGCAACTTGAAACTAATTTGGCCCAGGGACATAGATTCAGGGCCAATAGCTCCTTCCTAGCTCTTCTTCTGTTGCCCTGCACACCTGTGAAGTTTTAATGTGTCGTACAGTTTTTTCAATGCGAACTTTATCTGTGTTCAGAAAGAAAAACACATTTTAGAGGCGGTGCAGTTGCGTAAAAAGTCAACGGAAAAGATTTCAGTTCTTCATCCTGATTCCATCGGCCTCTTTCTGACTTTGTCATCAGAAATGCACGTGGATCCATCTCTCATTTAGACAGTTATGAACTAAAGAACATATCTTCTTAAAACACTGCAGAAGTAGATTTGTGTAAAAGTGTAGCTCAAAGTTGGTCCTTCTTGTTGTCGTTGGAGAAGGTACTAATACTTAGTCAGCACTGTAAGGTCTTTGCCTTCACACCTAACCTGTTGGGTTAACCTAAAAACTGAACATTTTCACAGTTACTATGAGGAAAGACAGATCAGTCTCAGTATTGATAAATGAACAAGCCTCACACAAGTATTTCAGGATTTATACTTTGCATTACTCTCTCCATAAAAATACATTTCATTTCACAGACACCAAAATGTATCATTGTATAAAAATGAAAAAACAAATCCACATATAAAATAAAAAATATAAGTTTTACAAATGTATTTTTGAGGCAGACAAATATTTACTAATTTTACTTATTTACATAAATGTAGCAGAAATTCATAAAAATATGTATGTAGAAATATTGAATGTTGCTACATTTATACACAAACTGTGTAAACTTTTGTAAAATTCATTTTGAACGACCTGCAGCAAATCAGGTAAATCCTTCACTCATATCTGTATATGGGTATTTTCCCTGATTAACAGGTTAAAAGCTGTTAAAACTGTTGTGGTTTTATCCGACTGTTTACTTTGTTGGTTCATTCAGTCCATTAAAAGTGTGTTTCAGTGATCCCACAGTAAAAAGCTCCCAAATCATGTACAAGCTGCTTCCTTTGGTCTCTTCCAGTTAGTCATTATTCATAACATGTGATTTGCAGTCCAATAATAACGCTTATGATCAGTTACCTCTTCCTGAGCTCTTTGTGACTCCAAACAAAATTAAATATACACACTAGAAGCTTTAAAGTGCTGCATGAACTTCTGTCAGTCACCAGAATTTGATTTCCCCACATGGGACCTGATGATGCAGGATGACAATCACCAATATCTTTACTCCTCTTGGTCCGTTTGTAAAAAGTCAGTGTGAACAGGAGCCGGACCAGAACTGAAATGCATCATCTTTTCCGCCCTTGGTCCTGATCAAATGATGTGGTGTGAAAACACCCTTAAACAGCCAGCTGTTATAAAGATTCATCATCACACACATTTCTTGATTTTTCTTCATCTTAACTTCAGATAGCTGGAAAGAGCTGGATCCACTTTACAGAGAGCATCGATCAGGACCGAGCTGGCTCTAGTTCCCTTTTTTTGCACTGTGTCGATCAACTCTCGTGCTTTTTCCTGTATGACCGGTTTTGCTTTAACTGACTGCTTTTCTTCATCATTTATAAAGTCTAGATCAAGAAGTTTATCCAGAAGCTGGTTCAGAACAGATTCAGACACTCGCTCTACAAACTGTGTCCGAATAGAGCTCAGCTTCTTGTCTGCCGGCACGTTGTCCTCTCCTGGGACCCCGTCCTCTGCTCGGACATTCATCTGTGGAGTTCCCCTTCTTGAATCTGGAAGATACCCAAGGAAAAACATGTTGATAACCAACCATCATATCAGGAAGAACTCTCCTAGAAAGGTACTCAGAGTCAGGCCTAATCCAGTATCAAATAACATGTAATTAACTCCGCTAGATCCACATTTTTATTTGGATCAGCATCTTTATCATTGTACTCCTCTGCGCAGCAGTCAAGTTGCTGCTCCTGAGCTATGCAATTGAATGTTGGAAGGAACCTTTTTTGGAGAACATCATGAACTCCTAGTGAAGTTGACCTTTGGGATATAAAATGCCTCAACTTTTGTTTTATCCCATTACATCCGTTTGTGTAAAAAGTTGTGTAAAAACAACGGAGAACCTCGAAAACATAATGCGTCCAGTCACAGCTATCGCCAGTGCAAAGGATAAATGCAGACTGAAGAACAATCTGAGGCAGAGAAAGAATAAAGGCACAAAAAATTAATTACAGGTGGATGAAGTCTTACCAGTGAGATCAACGTCATGCTCCCAGACCACCATCTGTCTTTGATCTTTGACTGTTACAGTCACTTCTTCTGTGGCTGTTTTCAGGCGGACCTCAAACGTTGGGTAGTAATTTGGTCCAAACTCCAGGTCGAAATCTGCTCTCTGAAACCCAAAGTGTCAGAATCTTTAAAGAGTCCAATGATGAATCGTGTCAGCATGCTGCAGCACTAACACAGACTGTTTCAAATACTCACCTTAGGCTGTATTTTAATGGCCTCAGGACAGTGAAGAGTGTAACTCTGATCTTTGATGAGTTTACATTTTGAAGGAACCTGGATGTACTCTGAATATCGCTGCTGTGTGCTCACCTGAAGAGACATCAGAATATTTTAACAAAGACAAAATTACATCATGACATTACACAATTACTCACTTCAAATGCAGAAGCTGTTCAAAGACCTGAGAGAAGCTGGAAAATGTTTTTTACTCTGTGCACTTTACTCAACCTGGTTCACTGAACTAAAATCAAAAAACTGATTGAATATCAGCACAGTGTTGGACTATATAAAACAATACAAATAACTGTCAAAAGGAGCATTACTGATTAACAGTGGAGGACGGCATTATGCCATTGCAACATCTAGTCCGCCTAATCCAGCGTGACATTTGTGGTACTGGAAAATAGTGAAACAGTTTGGACTGACAGCTGTAACATGAAGCTTTACCTCGTCCTGATGGATGTTCCACGGCAGGAGAAACACGTCAAGTTTTCGCCACTGTGTTTTTGGGTTTGGTTGTCCAAGAAACAGCAGGACTTTGCCATAAACTGGTCTCTTTTCATTCAAAAACCATTTAATAAAATCCTTCACTAAGCCAAGGGCGGAGAAGTGAGAGACTGTGACAACCACATGAGTGTCTGTAATCTCCAGCGGCTTGAGGAAGTTCATTCCATCACCAGTGATGTGGACGACAGACAGCAGACCTTCAGGCAGCGGAGCTGTGAAAACACAGAGCTGTCAAACTTTCATTTCACTCATTACAACCTCATTACAATTTAAAGTCCTAATTTTACTGACTTTTCAAGGACACTGATTCTAGTCGTTGTAGGATTAAAATGTAGCCCAGGTTCAGCAAATTGTTGTGCTTGGAGAGAATGCCAGTCCAAATTAACAACGAATTGAAATTACGTAAAATAAGTAAAAAGAAAAATAAGTTCAAGATTCAAAATAAATAAATAAATAAATAATATTCATGATCCAGAGATGACAAATCCTGATGCATTTGGTGACCTTGTGAACTTTCTTCTTGCACCATCCTAGCGTTGAGACGTGGTGCTGTAACCACCAGGCTACTAAGGAGTAACTTTAAAGAATTCTCATTAATCAAAATTAAATAATTTTCTGTTGAAAGAATAAAAGGACAGTAAAAGGACTTAACATGGCTCTGAAAAAACTCTTTAACACAGCACAATAGTGTCCTTACCATCCATAACTTCACAGTGAGGCAGGTGGAGCTGACAGACAGCAGCATCCTCTGAACACTTGATATCGAACAGCAGCCCTGCAGCCATCTTTTCAGCGGAATAGAGGAGGTTCTCATCCCATTGGACAGTCCTGTACAGCAGCTCCGCCTCCTGAACCATAACAAACACGAGTCCAGTCGACTCACACTGGAACTCACCTGGACCAGGACACCTGAACCTGAGGGACACAGAGGAGCTGTTAACAACAAGCCAGTCTGTCGTCAAAAGATCTGTTGATTTAAGACCTGAAGACACTGCATTGTACAAAATGTTTTGCATGTTTTAATCTTCCCCTCTGTAAAACCTGCACATTTGTATTGAGGGGTTCTGAAGTTGTCCGACCATTTGACAAACAGATCTGCCGAAGGATACTGGTGCCTTCAGCACTGAAATGAGCTAAACTGAAAAGGTTTGACCTTCAACTCAAGTGTCAGTGCAGAGAAGAGTTGAAGTATAGGTAGAACTGGAATCACTGACAGGAGTTGACTTGGTCTATGTTCATGTTTTGGTTACCTGTATGATGTCCTTCCAGACTCAGTCAGCAGTTCAGGTGTAAAAATCTGCTTGTCCTAAAATTAAAGATATCAAACATTAATTAATTAGACTGGACTAATCAATTAGAATACATAGAGGATTGGACAGCAGCGAGTAGTTTTAATGATCTAGAATTAATATTAAACCCTGGAGAGGTCTGAGTCTGATCACTGACAGATGAATAAAAAAATAGGATTAACTGACATTTGTATTCAGTGCATCTCCACACAGAAGCTGATGCCGCTGGTTCAACCTCTCTGGATCATCAGGACATGGCTGATCCTCTTCATCCTCACTCTCCTCTCTGATGTCCTCATACACAGTGAGGTCTGACTCAGATGTGGACAGATCTAGTGGGTGGAAGACGCAGCAGATGTCAAACTTTCGGACATCCTGGTGATCCAACATTCATAAACTTGTAACACACAGTTCGAAGCTGGTCAGGGTCCTTCTGTAGTATGTTCTTCTACCCATGTTTCCTGTTGTAATCTACTGGCAAACCCTCCACTAAAGTCAAAATGAAGAAAGAAATCAAGAAAACAGTTCAAGACCAAGCACAGCTATGTTTAAGTCAAGGCGAGGTTGAAAGGGGGTCAATGCAAAGTCCATATAATAACATTTAGACAAAACAAAGACTGAGATTCAAAGCCAATAGAATTCTTCCATTGAGGCAACAAAACTCCAGGACATCATCTTTCCCAACATTTAAAACAGAACAGAACGAAGCAAAAAAATCTACTGTGGATACTGAAATGAACTGGTGCCATTAAAGAAACAGCACCAATCTTACAGTTATGATTTTAGCTTCTTTTACTCACGTCCTTCATGTCTGTCAGGTGGAGCCCTGGTGTCTCTGTCACCCACCCTTTAGGAACAAATACAGCATCATCTCTCATGAAAAGTAATAATATAATATATTAATAAAAAGTAAGAAGAAGAGGAAGATGATGATGAAGAAGAAGACAGCGAAGGAGGCGAAACTCTTTCTTACTTTGCGTCTGAAGGTCCAGGTTCATTACTGACATCTGAAGGTCCATCTTTAGACTGGTCACAGCTGGATCCTGGAGAATCACTAAACTTCTGGTGTCCGATCACCGTGACAGGTGAACCCTCAGCGCTGGAGAACCTAGACATACAGTATTAACACAGTTCAAATACACTTGACACCAAGAAATTGATCATTTATTGCCAACAGTCATACACTCTGAACCCTTCAGATGTTAACTTGACAAGCGTGTGTGGATAGACTCGAGCTTGTCTCAGTCCTGTGCTCGCGGAGCACAAGAGCTGCCTTGCAAGGATGGGTTTCCTTTGCAAATAATGTTCTATGCGTGCCAAGGTTTTGAGACTAATTAAATGCCATAGAACAACTCTATGTCTCTCTTTACCAGTCTTTTACCCCTTTTCTGTGCGCCTAATGCAACGCCAAGAAAAAGAAAAGAGACGAATCATTCAAAGACAGCTCTGGACGTCAATAACCAATGCAACAGTAGAAGCTTAAAAAGGTTTTGGGCAAGCCCTATATTACAGTCAAACACATTATTGAATTGTATACTTTTGTGTAAACAGTTCAGCTTCAGTTTACAGTAGAAACTCTTTCTTACTTTGTGTCTGAAGGTCCAGGTTCATTACTGACGTCTGAAGGTCTATCTCTAGACTGGTCACAGCTGGATCCTGGAGAATCACTAAACTTCACTGTGACAGGTGAACCCTCAGCGCTGGAGAACCTACACATACAGCATATACACATTTCTGATACACTTAACACCAAGACACTGATCATTTATTGCCAACTGTCATACACTCCGAATTGTCGGAAAAGTCTTTGCTGATTGACGGAGCTCTCATTACATTTGTGCAGAGCTTGTATCCATACAGCAGATGGATGAACCCCTGAAAATCAATGACTGAATGAACACAAGGTTCCAATCTCCTCTAATATCTCCAACGTTTAGTAATTCAGTCACGGTACCTGGAAATACTGGATCTTTGACTGGATTCCAACTGTATTGTCCAAAATAATCACCTCTGAGACCAACAAATGGGCTAATCAGCATGGACTGACTCCAACCCCCTACTGACCTCAGAGTCTGCAGACTACAGTTTGGACTCTTCACAAGATCAGACAGCTGCTTCACTCCTGAATCCTGCAGCTCGTTGTCACTCAGGTCCAGCTCTCGTAGATGGGAGGGGTTGGACCTCAGAGCTGAGGCCAGAGAAGCACAGCTGATCTCTGATAGCTCACACCTTTGAAGCCTGCTCTCACAGGATACAAATGAATAAAAGATTAAATGTACTGAAACTTCCACCTACGACAAATAATTTTGTTAGGATCTGTTCTTTGAAGGTGGATCATCTACAAGAGAGGAATGACAGTGTGCTGACCTCAGAGTTTCCAGGTGACAGAGAGGACTCTTCAGTCCAACACAGAGCAGCTTCACTCCCAAATCTTTCAACTCATTTTTACTCAGGTCCAGCTCTCTGAGATGGGAAGTGTTGGACTTTAGAACTGAGGCCAGAGAAAAACACCTTTCATGTGTGACCCTACACTTTGACAACCTGCAGAAAGAGAAAAAATGTAATAAACATTTATATATCACTATATGCAAGGAGTGTTTCATACACAAGGAAAATAGGTGCCCTACCTCAAAGTCTTCAGTCTAAAGAGTGGACTCAGCAGAAACTCACAGAGATCTCTGACTCCTGGATTGCACAACTTGTTTTCACTCAGCTCCAGCTCTCTCAGATGGGAGGGGTTAATCTTCAGCGCTGAGACCAGAGAAGCACAGCCGATCTCTGACAAATTGCAGTGTCTCAATCTGTATAAAGGACAAATAAATTAAAGAAAAATTCTGCTTCAACCCGTCACAATGTTTCCACTTTGGCTCCATGGGTCCTGTCAACTTTGCACTCTCACTCCATTGTAGTCAGGGATATGAGGACAACGTATATCAGGGTGAGCTGTATGAGCCTCCTATAGCTTTAAATATGAATTTTTACATGAATTATTTTAAATGCTTTTGTCTGAGCCTGACTGAAAGACAGTAAACACAGAAAGAAGCTGCATGAAACAGCGGTTACAGCTGACAGTAAAGGGAACTACATTTGTGTCAACTCACCAACAGATCTAATTACCCTCCGTATTCATCCACAGCTAGAGCTGCATCGATTAGCTGAATAATCTATTCGTCGAGCTAAAGATAATTAGATGCCACCTATTTCAATAGTACATTATTCATTTGAATTTGTTGCTTTTCTTTTTCATTTATGACAGTATATGAAAAAGCGTGGGCTGTAAGACTGTTGGCTGGACAATAGAAGTAATTTGAAAATGGTTTTTTTCCCATCATAAATATACGCTCAATGGAAAACTGTCCACAGCCTCAAACATGTGAATAAACTGATGTACAAGTGCAACTAGACAAAATGGCCGTTTGAGATGGCTTCTTTCTGGCTTCTTTCTGTGTTTACTTTGGGTCAAACTCAGAGACTCGTTTTAAATAATTAATGTAAAGCTATTTAAAACGCGTTGTAAGCCTTGCAGCTTACCCTGATGTATGCCGTTTCGTTTTCTCTGCACTGGAGGTGGAGAGTGCAAAGTTAGCATGACCCACAGAATCTCAACAGACACATTTATGGGAAACATGGAGGTTGGAACCAAGAGGAACTTTCTTTTGGGTGCTTTTATTTTTGCAGAAGAGATTTCACACAGTCACAATAACTCAACAGATTGAAGTAGTCGATGGATTTTGAGAAATCAATGCTAAAATTTAAAGACAATATGAATTTTCTACCTCAGAGTCTCCAGTCTACAGAGTGGACTCCTCAGAAAATCACCCAGCTGCATCACTCCTGAATCACACAGCTTGTTGCTGCTCAGCTCCAGCACTCTCAGAGAGGAGGGGTTGGACTTCAGAGCTGAGCCCAGAGATGCACACCCGCTCCCTGTTATTTCACAGCGATTGAGTCTGTAAGATAAATTTCACAGCAGACATTTTTATGGAAAACTTGCTGCTCACATAAAAACACAAATCTTTTCAGATTAAAGACACACACTATAAAGTAACACACAAAGTGAACTGACCTCAGACTCTCCAGTCTACAGTGTGGACTCTCGAGACCATCAGACAGCAGCTCCACTCCTGAGTTTCCTGGATAATTGTTACTCAGGTCAAGCTCTCTTAGGTGAGACGGGTTAGACTTTAAAGCCCGGGCAACGACGTTGCAATGTATGGTTGACAGTTCACAGCCAGAGAGTCTACGGATACAGAGATCGTGTAAAAGAAATTAGTGATTTTATACATGCCCATGTACGTGTATGCATGGGTGCGTGTATGGATTACATATTCATAAAGTGAATGACAGGAAATGCAGAACAACAATAAAAATAACGTGATATATTTTTGGTATCACAATTTCATTGTAATGTGAGCATCTGTTAATAAAAACAAATCTTTGCACAAACAATTCAGTAGGGCTGCCCCCAAATAGTCGACCAAGCACTGGTCGACCAAAAATTCATTAGCCGACCAAAATTTCATTGGTCGATTGGTCGCAGGAAAAAAACAAAAAACATTTGGAGCCATGTCTTGTCAAAATTAAGTCAAAATTTATGTGACTGGCGGCTGGCCTGTGTATAAAAGGCTGGAGGGCTTTTAATTTGAAGGGCCAGATATAGGAAGTCGTGACACTATCTCACTGTCAGTGTTTTTTTTTAACACTGCAGGTCCCTTTGACATCGCAGCTAGACAGTTAACAATTAATTAATAGCCAACCATGTCGGGAAAGATGTCGAAAATAATTCCGTGATTTTTCAAAACAGACCTACTGCAGAATTTTGACCTCCTTGATACTTAATTGCATAATGTCACTGTACTAGAATTGAAATGAATTTTTCATATAATTCATTTGTTGTGGAGTGAAGCAAAAGTAGTTCAAGCATTCTTCAATACAGTCGTGTAAACTGAGAAAGTAAGTAAATGTGTCAGAAGTCAAAGGGTTTATCTTAAGCAAACATGGTGAGCATCAAATCATGGCTAGGCTAAAGGTTTCTAAAGAGGCAGTACATATAACTCTACAACACTTTGGCCCTGCCAGACGACATCAGTACTAACCGAGCCCTTCTGCAGTTCCTCACAGCTGGAAGCAGCCTTTGTTTTCCCTTTATTGATGTTCTGTACTTCTTCAGGTCCAACTCATCCAGAACCTCCTCTGACATCTGCAGCATGTAGGCCAGAGCTGAGCAGTGGATCTCTGAGAGTTTCTTCTTTGATCTGTTCTCTGACTTCAGGAACCATTGGACCTCCTTATGAACTGAGTGGTCGTTCATCTCGGTCAGACAGTGGAAGATGTTAATGCTTCTGTCAGGAGAGATTTCATCCGTGTTCATTGTCTTCAGGTTTTTGATGACTCGCTGGATGATTTCTGGACTGTTGTCTGTTCGACCCAACAGGCCTCTTAACAGTCTCTGGTTTGACTTCAGAGACAGGCCATGAAGGAAGCGAACAAACAGGTCAAGGTGGCCATTTTTACTCTCTAAGGATTTCTCCATGGATCTCCTCAGGAAGCTATCCAAGGATGAGTTACGGTCATTTTTCTTGTTGTAGTCGTCATCATCATCTTCACCACTGACAATGAATGAATCATCATCATCATCATCATCATCATCATCATCAAAGAAGTCCTTCAGTACCTCTGTGTTCCTGTTGGTGTAACAGTGGAACATGTAGACTGCAGCCAGAAACTCTTGAACGCTCAGATGAACAAAGCAGTAGACGGTTTTCTGGAAGATCACAGACTCTCTTTTGAAGATCTCTGTACAAACTCCTGAGTACATTGAGGCCTCTGTGACATCAAGACCACACCGCTCCAGGTCTTCTTGGTAGAACATGATGTTTCCTTTCTCCAGATGTTCAAACGCCAGCCTCCCCAGCTTCAAAAGAACCTCCCTGTCAGCCTGATTCAGCTCCTGTGGACTCGTCTCATGTCCCTCATCATACTTCTGCTTCTTCCTCTTTGTCTGAACCAACAGGAAGTGTGAGTACAGGTCAGTCAGGGTCTTGGGCAGCTCTCCTCTGTGGTCTGTAGTCAACATGTGGTCCAGAACTGTAGCAGTGATCCAGCAGAAGACTGGGATCAGACACATGATGTAGAGGCTCCTAGATGTCTTGATGTGTGAGATGATTCTGCTGGACAGATCCTCATCACTGAATCTCCTCCTGAAGTACTCCTCCTTCTGGGCCTCAGTGAAGCCTCGTACTTCTGTTACCCTGTCAACACATTCAGGAGGGATCTGATTGGCTGCTGCCGGTCGGGAAGTTATCCAGATGAGAGCCAAGGGAAGCAGCTTCCCCTGGATGAGGTTTGTCAGCAGCACGCTGACTGATGACCTCTGTGTGACATCAGACACGACTTCATCGTTCTTGAAATCCAGTGAAAGTCTGCTTTCATCCAGGCCGTCAAAGATGAACAAGAGTTTACAGACAGTGAGCTTCTCTGCTGTCACCTTCTGTAATGTTGGATGGAAAACATGGAGAAGCTTGAGAAGACTGTACTGCTCATCTTTGATCAAGTTCAGCTCCCTAAACGAAAGCAGAATCAGCAGACTGACATCTTGGTTCTCTGAGCTCTCCGCCCAGTCCAGAGTGAACTTCTTCACTGAGAAGGTTTTTCCGATGCCAGCGACGCCGTTCGTCAGAACGACTCTGATGCGTCTCTGTTGGCCAGGTAAGGCTTTAAAGATGTCGCTGCACTTGATTGGAGTGTCATGGAGGGTCTCCATCTTGGAAGCTGTCTCTAGCTGCCTCACCTCATATTGGGTATTAACGTCCTCACTCTGTCCCTCTGTGATGTAGAGCTCGGTGTAGATCCTGCTGAAGTGGATTCCACTTCCTGCTTCATCAGTTCCTTCAGTCACACGTTCATATCTCCTCCTCAGACTGATTTTATGTTCATCTAGAACCTTTTGCAGACCAAAGTCCCCTGTAGGACAATAAAAAGATCCAATTATCAACGGTGTTGGTTTGCAACAACGACACAAAAATTATAAAAATAAAGAAGAGAGAATGAAGATGGAGATGGAGATTTTCTTCAAATGCAGCAAAGCTTTAAATTTTCATGATGCACAATACATGACCGTTGCAACACAGGAATCCCAGTTTTCAGACCTGATGACATCTGCATACAGATGTACGATCTTACTTAGTACAGTGCTGGTCTGACTGGCTGTCTGCAGTCCAGGTCTTGTTCTGGATCTTTTTCTACACTGGGGGCAGGAGAAGTCCTCTGACGAAGCAGACTGGTCCCAGCGTGAGGTGATGCACTGTCTGCAGAACCAGTGTCCACAGCTGGTAGAGACTGGATCCTTTAGGACGTCCTGACACAAACCACAGCAGGACGCCTGCTCCTCTCTGTGGACACAAAGAAAATTCTTCTTGGAGGTGCACTATGTAGTTCAGAAGAGAAAGATCTCTATCGACAGAAATAAACAAACTCTTTGTTTTCATGACTGAATAAACAACTGACCTAAAATGACAACACAATTTCATACCGTTTTACTTTGTTTATATGTGGCGGACCCTGCCACCTTTCTAGCTTCAAACAGTCTTCTGGGGACCTTATTTTCCCCAGAGAACAGCTTGTTATATTATATGTTTTATATTATATTTCTGAGTTTGTGTTATAACTTCATTAATATTGTAAATAATACAATTCTGACTTTGAATTACTTCTTCAAAACTGCATAAGTAAAAAACCTTTCATGGGTTATATAACAAAATATTCCATGATTTTAACTTGGTACTTCTTGTTCACAGACTGTGTGGGTGTCTCCACTCCAACTTATCTTATGTATAACTTCAAAACTGAACTTAAAAAGTTAATTCTGGACAAAAAGCTATTCAGTATGCTCTGATGTAACTGTTTATCAACAGCAGAGACAGTGTCTTACTTTGTGTTTGAGGGTCCGGGTTCATCACTCAAGTCTGGAGGATGATGTTTGGACATGTCACTCTTCATCGATAGCGGAGAGTATGATCCATCTTCCTCTTTCTCCAAACCACTCATCTTCAGTCATTCTGAGGTGAACCAGAAACAACACACACAGACACACAACCATAATGTTAAAGTTGAAATAGACAGCTTTTCAACTTTCCCCAACTCCTAGTGTTTCTCTGTGGTATTACTGCTGGTGCCTCTGGACTGGCTATTGTCCAAAACAAAAAACAAATTGACCTAAATTCAACATTTTATTTTATATGACGAGACCTGGACCTTAATGTGTTTTGCTGCTTGAACATAGTTTCTATTAACTTGTTCAAAGTGCAGTTCCTCCTGTAAAGGCTTCAGGGTTTTCTGAAGCTTCTCTCTGTGATCATGTGAAGCTTCAACGATTTGTCTAAATCTGCGTTTGTTGTGTGTGCATTTGATTTGATTCTCTGACAGGTGAAACGCTGCATGGCGTTCACAAGTTCAGTCTAACATGCTGCTCGTAGTGTCAGACCGTGAGTGAAACTTTGTACAATCACATATCTGCAGATATTTACTAGAGAGTTGCAACAATTAGTCCAATCGAAAGAAAACTGATTGTTGACTATTTTGGTAAAAGGAAAAAGGCCCAGCAGAGGTTGTACTTCCTGCGACAGCTCAGGAAGTTCAACTTGAAATAGTAAATACTGTTGGAAATGCTGCACTCCTTACAATAGCACCATCTTGTACATATTATTATTATTCATTTTTTAATTATTTATATATTTTTTAGATTTAATGTTTACTATTCACTGTACATTGAGAGCAAACACAACCGGGGTCAAATTCCTTGTTTGTGTACAAATAATTGGCCAATAAAGCCAATTCTGATTTTAAAAGAGTAATTGTTTTAGTCATTGTTCAAGTAAAAAAGTCAATTGTTAATCTTAAAATGAAACAAATTGCTATTCTCAGTGTGTTTTCTTCAGAAAAAAAATCACACAGCTGCTTCCCTCCTGAGTCCTGCAGCTTGTTGTCAGCTCCAGCTCTCTCAGCTGGGAGGGGTTGGACTTCAGAGCCAGATAAAAGAAGCACAGCTGATCTCTGACAACCTCGGGCCTTAAATCACGTGTGACTATATAATACTGTAAATTAACATAAATGCAAAACCAGGCACATGCCAGCTAGCTAGCTAAATAAATAAATAAATAAATAAAGTAGTGTGTGCTGGAGATCGTAGCAAACATGACTTTACAGTTAACATTACCGCCCCTAAACAAAGACAAACCCCATCAGTGGAAACGATGTCAAAACACAAACGACGCCACTTTCCAGTCGTATCACGGTGGACAACAAGCTACAGCCTCGTTTTCACCCAGACGAGTCGTCCTCCGAGCTGGACAGGTTACATCTAATTCACGTAGTTCAAAGTCCAAATCTGTGAATATGTTTCCCAATTTACGGCAGTCAAGTGTTGTAGAAACACAGAAAAAAACTCAAGAGTCTCTGTCTTACCGGATAAACTTTCAAATCTGGATGAAAAAGTTGTATTTCCTCCTCTGCCTGCTCAGAAACTTTGACGTCTCCGCTTCATGACGAATGTCGCGCCAAACATTTGTGTTGTGACTTCTTCTTCTTCTTCTTCTTCTTCTTCTTCTTCTTCTTCTTCTTTTTAATGGCGGTTGGCAAACAACTTTTTGTGCATTTCCGCCACCTTCTGAACTGGAGTGTGGATCAGAATGGAATTTGACGATTATCGTTAGATGAGAAAAACAAACCAAACAAACCAAACAAAAATACCATGAAAATATAAATAAATAAACAAATAAATCAAACCAAATAAAAATAAATAAATAAATAAATAAATTTTTAAAAAAAACCTAAATAAATATGTTTTCACACATATACCATACTAATAATACCTTAATACTTATATTCTTTTAATGAGTCCTGTCTTTTCTAAATACTTAATATATTGCTTTATATCCTACATGCCCTGAGTTCAGTTGTAATACCTCTTTAATACTAAATTTAATTTGCTCCCTACTTAGTCTGTCTTTTAGAAACCTTCTTTGACACTGGTACTTAGGACAATATATAATTACATGTTCAACAGTTTCTGTATGATTACAGTGTTCACACAAACCAGTTTCATGTTTCCCTATTAATTTCATCGTATTATTAAGTCCAGTGTGCCCAAATCTCATTCTTGATATTATATCTTCTTCTTTTTTATTTCTTCTATTTTCTCTCATCTTTCCTACTTCCCTTTGGATACTGTAGCACACTCTACCTTTGTTTTCCTTGTTCCAACACTCCTGCCACTTCTTTTTCATTTCTAATTTGATTATGCTTTTAACCTCTGCCTTACTATATTTAACTGTCATATTATCTTCTACTTTTTTTGTTGCGTCTTTTGCATATTTGTCTGCCATTTCATTTCCATCTACACCTATATGGGCTGGAATCCAAGTGAACTTCACTTTTACTCCTGCTTTGGTAATTCTATATACACTTTGAGCTATTTCTACCAGAATATCTTGTCTTGATTCTGACTTCATATTTTTGAGACTGATTAATGCACTGCTTGAGTCTGATCCTATTATTACTTTGTTTGGTCTATTTCTTTCTACCCATTCAAGAGCTAACAGAATAGCTACCATTTCTCCCGTAAATACTGATAGATTGTCATTTATTCTTTTACTTGACATAATATTTAACTCTGGTATGATGAATGCTACTCCTACTCTGTTACTTATTGTCTTTGAAGCGTCTGTGTATATTTTAGTAAATGATGAGTATTGTTCCTCTATATACCTTTCTACCTGACCCCTATTTATACTTTTTCCTTTCTTCTTCTCTAACATATGTATATCTACTTCTATCTCCCCTATTAGCCAAGGTGGGACAGTGGAAAAAATTACAGTGGGGCTTATCTCTAGTTCCCCTATCCCTATTTCTTTTACCGCATCCCCCACCGTCCAACCAAAGCTCTTCAGCTGTCTCCTTTCCTTCTCTTGGCATTTTTGTAAAATGTCCTGAGTGGGGTGACTGTCCTTATGGCCCTTTAAGTTTGCCCAGTATGTAAGTGAAATCTGGTTTCTTCTAATTTCTAATGGCATTTCATTCATTTCTACTTGTAAGGCTGACACTGGGGTTGTTTTAATAGCTCCACAGCAGAGTCTCAATGCCTGATATTGAATTGTGTCTAGTTTATTTAGTAATGTTCTTGAAGCAGACTGGTATATTGTGCATCCATAGTCAAGAACTGCCCTGATTAGCCCAATGTAAACAGTTTTCAGTGACACTCTATTTGCTCCCCACTCTTTACCCCTCAGACATCTAACAACATTCAGTACTTTTTTACATTTTTCAATAATTTTTCCTATATGAACTTTCCAAGTAAGATTTTTGTCGAACCAAATACCCAGATATTTAAAGCATTCTACCCTCTCTAAATTTTCTCCATACATTTTAAGCTGAATCTGATCTTGAATTTTCCTTTTTGTGAAACATACTACTTTTGTCTTTGCTATTGAAAATCTAAAGCCCCACTCCCGTGCCCAACACTCTATTTTTCCTATTGCGTCTTGCATTTTCCTAACCATATACTCTACATTCCTTCCCCTTTTCCACATGACTCCGTCATCTGCAAATAATGCAACTCCAATAGACCTATCTACACTGCTAAACACTTCATTAATCATAACTGAAAACAGTACTGGACTAACTATACTCCCTTGAGGAGTTCCATTTTCCACTACATACTTGTTACTATATTCTTTCCCTATTCTTACTGTTATCAACCTATCCGTTAAAAAGTTTTTAATCCAACTATACATTCTTCCTTTTATTCCCATCTGATATAATTTGATCATTAACCCTTGTTTCCACAACATGTCATAAGCCTTCTCAACATCAAAAAATACAGCGATTACACTTTCTTTATTAACCTGTGCTTTTCTAATCTCATTTTCTAAACATGATGCCGGATCTATTGTGCTTCTTCCCTTTCTGAATCCACTCTGGTAGTTCTTCAATAACTCCTTGGTTTCTAGATAGTACCTTAATCTTTCATCTATCATTTTTTCCATAGTTTTCCCTATATGCGATGTTAAAGCAATAGGTCTATAACTTTCTGTTAAGCTCGGGTCTTTACCTGGCTTACATATAGGCACAATAACTGATTCTTTCCACTTTTTTGGCAAATACCCCTCTTCCCATGTCTTATTATATAATCTTAATAACATTTCTTTACTCCTTTCACTTAAGTTTTTTAGCATACAATAATTTATTTGGTCTTTTCCTGGCGTTGTCTTCCCAGTTTTCCTTAAAACACTATTTAACTCTCCTATTGTAAACTTCATATTTATTGTACTTCCATCCTCCCCAACCTCCTGCAGTGCCTCTATATTTTTCTCTATTGTTCTCTCCCTCTGTCTCTTTTCCTCATTATTCAAATTTACATTACTATGTACCTTTACAAATGTCTTTGCTAGTACCTCTGCTTTATCTTTATTTTCTATTATTATTTTCCCTCCTTCTTTCATTACAGGATATCCATATTCTTTCCTATTTCCAGACATTCTCTTAATCATACCCCATACTCGGTCTAAAGGTGTAGTTCTTCCTAATGAATCACAATACTTCCTCCAGTAGTTCCTTTTAACTTCCTTTATTGTTTTTCTTACTACTGCCTGCTTCCTTTTATACTCAACTAAATTCTGAAGATTATGTGTTTTTTTTAAGACTTTAAATGCCTTATTTCTATTTTTAATTGCTTTAGTGCACTCTTGTGTCCACCACGGAACTATCCTTTTCAGTTTATTCCCACTTCTTTTTGGTATTGACTCCTTTGCTGCTCCTAGAATAATGCTGCTTATTTCTGCATTGAGATCATCAATTTCCTGGTTTATATTGATCTTTTTTAATTTTCCTTCTGTCAACACTCTATACTTGTTCCAATTTGCTTCTTCAAATTTCCATCTTCCTTCTCTCTCATCCCGTTTCATCTCCCTTTCAGCTCCAACATCTGTGTAAATAGGATAGTGATCACTCCCTATGGTGGTTCCTTTAAATACTTCCCAATTACTATTCCCGACTAATGATTGTGACACCAACGTAAGGTCGACTACTGACTCCGTACCCTTCCCCAAATTAATCCTTGTGCCTGCTCCATCATTTAAACACACCAAATCCTTCTCATCCATTATTTCCTCTAAAATCTCTCCATTTAAATCATCTTTACCCCCCCACATTGTGCTATGTGCATTGAAATCCCCACACCAAATGATATTACCTCTCCAGTGTTCCAATATTAACTCTAGTTTTCCCTTTTCTAACTTTTTGCACGGATTATAAAAATTTATTATTTTCAAACTACCTCCCTTACTACATATTTCAATAACTATTACCTCCAACTCTTGTATTGTATCTAACTGTCTATACTGTATACCTTCTTTAATAAATATTGCACACCCTCCACCATTACCATTGTTTCTATCCTTGCGTATAACAGTATACCCCTTAATAATGAAATCCAGTGTTGTTTTGAGCCATGTTTCTTGGATGCATATGATGTCTGGTTTCCTTTCTAAATGATCAATATATCCTTTAAATTCCTGTCCATTTGCAATCAGACTCCTTGCATTCCACTGAAGTATTAACATTATGTTATGAATTGTGAAGCTGCCTCCGATGTCCCTTCACCGTGGCTAAGGTCAGCCTGTATTTTCTCCCATGATAAGTCTTTCATATTGAGGAATTTAGCTGCTGCCTTTACTATGATTTTGATTTTCTCTGTCTTGGTTTTCGCTTGCTCTGAACAGTTGATGACATATGCTAAGAATAGCACTAATCTGTCCATTGGTACTCCTATATTTTCCTTTTGTGCCTGCCCTAACGCCACGCTTTGTTCATGTTTGCTTTGGTTGACTCCTGCTTCTCTTCTTTCATTGTTACATATCTGCACAGCCTCTGCATGTCACTTTCCGTTCTGATTTTACTTGTTGCACTTCTACTGCGTTTGTTGAAGAAACCTGAGTAATGTGTTGTGACTTCTTCTTCGTCGTCTTTTTTCTGGACTACTTCCGGTTACCCGGATGTCTCGCGGCGCTTTGCTGCCCCCCACAGGTCGGGATGAGGTTGCAGTTCGCAGTGACTGATGGTCGGTGGAGGATTCAGCAGACTCTTCTCTCTTAGTGTCCTTTCTTCTTAGTGGAGGGTGAAAACAAAAGAAAACAGAAACATTACATTAACCCTCATGCAACCTATAACAAAAATAACAATAATAATTCACTCACACCACATTTAGTACAAAGAAAATGTCAAAAACTGTCATGAAAATACTACATTTTAATATTATTTTCAACATTTACTGGGTGACAGTTTTCAACCAACATCAGTCCTGATAATAACCAACAAATATTCATTCATTTTCAGGATTTTAACCCTTTAAACACAAGTTTGTTTACATGATGCTGCTGTTTTTGGTAAATGAAAACAACAGTTTTTTTCCCATATACTTGCTATATAGTATTTTTATTGCAGTTTTTGACATGGAACACATATTTTGTACTAAGTATGGTCTCTAATCAGTTGCATGAGGGTTATTTTATTATTTATAATGTTTTATTAGAGACCCTAACCCCTAACTCTATTATAGATGAAGCCCCCTAGGGCACAGGTGCAATAGCATGTATTTGTCCTGTCTAGTGAAAAATAGTACAAATTATAAAAACTTATCCAGGGCCACAGAGTGAAAGCCTGATGACATAGGATGCTGTAATGCCAGTTTGGATAATAAAAAAAATGTTTATAAAGTTTAATGATATGAACAACAGTTGTAGCTGTCTGTCTATAATATACACAGTGTATTATAGACGTATTATATGAGCTGAGGTTGAAATTTAAAAGAAAAAAAATATAACAAACACCTTTGCCAAAATGTATGCAATGTGCATTAATACAGCCAAAATGATCCAAAAATGAAAGTAAAAAATGTTCAGCGAGGGTTCAAGGCTTTTAACATTTTAAAGGATCATATTCAGATTAGTGTAACAGGTTTGTAGTGGAGGGAAAACAGTATGTGTGTGTGTTTGTGTGTGTGTGTCTCATGTTTCCCGGTGTTACAGTGTTATCTGAGCCACATCTCATTTCCACAGTGAGAAGCTGATCCTGCACAGCTCTGCATCAGACACACTGAAGGTAAGTTAAGATATTTAATAATTATCTCATCTTATCGTTTCATGTGAGGATTTCACAAATGCAAATCCAATTGCCTTTGATTTCTATAATGTGTTGGTGTTTGTGGTGGTGGTGCGCAGTACTTATTGACTTAATATAAGAGAGTTGAAACCAGACAACATTTTCTTTCTTTCTTTCTTTCTGCTCCATGCAAACATTTGACAGTTTTGTTGGACCAAAATTACAGATTATTCATAAATACACGTCATCCAATCTGAACGACAAAAAATGTTATTTGTCGTGTTTGAGTGTTTCCTGATCTGAAACTCCTTCTGACAGCGCGTGTCAGAACTATTACAGATTCATGTGACTGTTTACCGATCTGCCGCCTGTCAGGTTAAAGTTTGGTTAATTTAAGGAAAATTTAGGGCGAGATTGTGGTCATTGTTAATTGCAACAAACACTTTGTTACGATACGATACGATACGATACGATACGATATGATATGATATGTTACAATCTGATATATACTTTATTGATTTATAGCTCTGTGGTCGGATGTTTCGTATCCAAGTGAACCTTGGCTTCAACTGTCAGCTTGAAATTATCTGTCGCCTGACATTGTCAATGAGATAATCTGTGATGCTGGCTCAACCTGGTTTTGAGCTTTGCATTAATGTCACTGTTTGTTGTCGTTCATTTTTATAGCCCTTTAAATTTAGTCTCGCAAAGATGTAAATCAATATAAAACTCAAAAGTGTACACTGAGTTGCTTATTGAGGCTCTCTGGCAGGAGATGCGCAGCCTGTTAACGACCCAGAGTCAGAACTGCTACCGAGAGCAGATCCAGAAGGAGATGCTGACCCGTTTGGCCTGGAAGAGCCGCTATGCCAAACTTTACCCGTCCTGCTACGATCCACAGAACAACAGCAGCACAGAGCCAACACAGCTGCCCCATCTGCCTCCGAACCCCCGGTGAGCTGCGCTATTCACATTAAAGGTGTTTTCATGTCCAAAACCAAATGTGTCTTCAGTATTGTCAAGATAAATCTGAGCAGTGACGGTTCAAAACTATTTTAGATTCTACTTTGTCATTTGAAATACGTCAACCGATGCCCCTAGCACATGAAGATAAGCCATACAGACAGTGATGTGATGAGATTTTGATGTTGATGGAGTCGGTGCTGGAAAATAGGACAGTGGTTAATGTCAGCGTGTGTTGAAGTCATTCATGTCCTGTTCAGTGAGCAGTGGTTACATTCATCACACAAACTATTGATGAGACACATCTTGTCTTTATGCTCCACCCACCAGGGCTGTCCTGCCTCCTGTTTCCAAGACACCCGAGAAGCAGAGCGACCTTCCTCCTCCTCCTCTTCCTCCTCGACCTCTTCTGCTCTCATTGGAAGGAGAGGGGCGTCTCGATGTGCCCCCCGTTATGAGGCCAGTTTCTCCACAGACCAGACACGCTCTTTATCAGGACTCCTCTCATCATGTATGAACTAAAGCCTTAGATTAAAATGTATTTTAATATAATGCATAACTTTAAACATCATATATTCAAAGTCATTTTGAACAAGACGTCCTCTGCAGGGGAAAGGGCGCCGACTGTACCTGCAGAGACGAGGTCAGATGAGACCAGAGGAGAAGTTTGACTTTCCTCTGCTGTCATCCTGGGAGTACGGGTGGAGGCTCGGTGAGTTAACCAGATTTCATGGCAAGACATCAGATTCTTATGGAAACCACCGGCATCATCACATCCTCTTTGTCGTACACCAGTTGTTTTCTCTGTAGTAACGTCATCTGCCCCTGGATCTACAGGTGACTACTCTCTGGACTACAGAACTCCATCTCGTGCCAAGTCGTCGGTGGTGAAGAACACCTTCTACACCAGGAACGGTGTGTTCAGCAGCCCGTCAGCTACCGACACACTGGGCTGAAGTCCAGCCTATTATAAAGGAGTATTATAAACACTTTTGTAATGATTGTACCGATTAATCGTGTGTAATAACAAATAAATCCGTCCAGTAATCCTGTACTTCCTGTGCTGCTGTCTGTTTATCCTCCACACGGCTGTAAGGTTAAGTGTCTGCCAACCTGATCCTGTGTGATGGATAATGAATGAACTTCTGGCCAGGTTTCACACAGAAACATACACACCTGATACCTTGATACCTGATGGTTTTAAATAGTGAGTCACTGGAGGAAATGTTACACACCACGACGTTAAATATTTCATGTCTGATCGGTCACCGTAATTCTGTTATGCTCCCTTCAAGCAGTGTAGTTTAAAATCCTGATGTAAAGATGTAAAGATGTTTATAGTATATACAATATAAAGTTATTTAAAGGTGCATTATGTTATATTAGTGTGAGAATTTTAGTTTAAAAATTATAACAGAATTTAATAAATATAAAATATCAGATTTGACACACCAGAGATGGAAGCTGCCGAGCCGGCAGTGTAACACCAACACTCCCCCACTGATCCAAGCTCCTGGTCTGCAGAGACTCCAGTCAGCTAAGGGCCACTAGATGAGGACGTGGTTTGACTCTGCTGTGGCATCGGCCATTTTCTACGGAGTGGTCAGCAGCGTCACGACTGCTGACAGGAAGAGACATGACAAACTGACCAAGAAGGCCATGGGAATGCCCCCTGACAGATACTGACCAGGATTTTAAAACGTGAATGTGTTATCATTTATGTACATTTTGACCAGTACTGTGTTGTAAGGTCTTTTCCAATAGACATTTCAGGTGTTTGAAGGTGTACAAGATACTTTAACGTGTTCTGAGTGACTGTATTCAAGTATTCTCTTTTGTATTTTGTATTGAGTTGAAAAACTAAATAATCTGCATTAACCCATATTTCTACTGTAGCATTATATTTAGATATATTTCTAGTAGGATGTACATTTCTTATATTTTTATTCTATTTATATTATTCTTGCGTGCATATAGTTGTTTTTTTTTTTCTGCATATTTTCTACGACTTTTGAATGGGAGCACCTGTAACGCAAGCAATTTCCCCTCGGGGATCAATAAAGTACTTCTGATTTTGATTCTGATTCTTGATGCTGCCACCAGGGGGCACCACAGTGTAACAAGTGTAAATCTAAAGGCCTTCCCTCACCGCCTTCAGTGTGTTTGTATGTGTGCACACACAACAGACAGACGCCTCGTGCTCTGGCTTGAATGACTGTGCTTTAGGCTGCAGCCCGCTTCACCAATCAGAACATGACTGAATAATAATAATATTAATAATATTAAAAATGAATAATCATCACAATAATATCAATAACAAATCATCAGCATCATGACATTTGATGTTTTTGTGATAAAATGCCGTAAATAAGATTCACAACAAACAAAGACATGTTTGAATTTAAAAAATGCATCTGCTTCATGAGGATTCTTCTCAGACCATCTCAGCCAAATGGAGGCCGATCATTTGAACAGTAAAGCAATTTGAAATGTGAAAACTGTGTGATGAGGGAGTATTGTTTGCGACTGTGCGTCAGGCATAAAAAAAAATAATGAGCAAAAAAATTAAAGTTGGCACCATGAGTGACACGAGGACACGCTGGAGGCCTTTAAATAGCTCAGGAACTCTTTAATAGTCTGAAGTGAATTGATATCCACCGCAGTTCTCTTCACGCACTGAGGGGCCGACGCGTCATCAGTAGATATCTATCAAAGATATATATCAGATGGCGCGGTCATGTCCCCCAGAGGGTGCCCACGAGCCCGGCCATGCTGAGAAGCATGCCGGGACACGGGCAACCACCCTCACCCGTGCGTAGGTATCCATACCGGCATTCAGATCCCGCCAACAGTCACCCTCTGCCAAGCAGCGTGCACCTGCAGGGCAGCGTGGGGTCAGTCGCGGACCCAGGACACCCGTCCTGGCTGACAGCCGGAGGCTGCGGTGGAGTTATTTAGCGATGAGGTTGACAGAAAAGTCATTTTTGAAGACTTTAACACAATGAGAAGATGATCCATACATTTCATCATCTGAGACCGTCTCAGCAGCAATCAATTATCAGTATTTCGTTTTTATTTTGTTTGGCTTTTTTTTTGCTTTCTCCCACATCCTGACCTTGAAATAAGGCTGGGCCATGAATTCCTTGAGAGTCTTCACTTTATGTGTAAACGGTTCAGAGGAGCGATTAACTATTTGGGAGGTTGGAAAAATGACGCATCTGGAGGGAGAAGGCGACGCGAGATCTTCCGCCTCTGACATTTGGGCCTGCAGGCAGGAGCCTCATCGATATGGCAGGTGGACAAACGTCGTTAGCTTGTGTTCTTTGATAGTGGTGTCACTGAGTCCGTGGTTTGTCATTTTCTAATTCATCATGTACGTTAGACACGTTAGAAACACTGACACTAAGAGCGGACCAGGAGACACCACTTTTTTCACGGTCGTGGGGCCGTCTTTCGCGAAGGCCGAGCGGTTTAATTCGATCTAACTACGAATGTCCTTAGTGCGCATGCGCTTAGCCGTTGATATGCGGAAGTTGCAGGTTCGCGTCCAGTCAAGGACGAGTCTCTGACCACAAGCTGTGAGTGTCCAACGTGTCCGCACTGTAACTATAGAAAGACTCCGCTGATTGTAACAGAAAGACTGTTTTGAAAAGTGTATGAATGACCAAAAACTCAAGCATGGATGATGATGACCAGACTTTAGGTGGTCCTTAGGAGTGCAGGGGGCACTGGTGAGGACCTGGTTTGACTCTGCTGTGGCACCGGCCAAATACTCAAGAAAAGTAACCCAAAACATTTCTTAAGTAGCTACAGTACTTGAGTAAATTTACTTAGTTACATTCCATCACTGATTTTGAATGAATATATGTTTAAAGAAATTTAAGCTGGAATTTGTGTTGGAGTTTTTCATTTCACAATGTTTCCAAATGTTGGTTATCCATCTGCCTGATCATCAATAATCGTTAATGGCCCAGAAAAAAATAAATAAGAAACATATTGGTTGACTCCTAATCCATTGAATGTGTTGAGTCAGCAGAAAACAGGTAACTTCTTCACATTTTCTCTGAAGATTAGAACAATAGATATCCGACACCACGGCTCTTTGTGCTCCAGCTTCTCTCCTCCTCCGCTGACTCCACCTGGGGAGGCTTAAAGGCCATGAGACACCTGAGACGCCTCACTGTGCTCAGACATCTTACACTCACCTGTTTCACTTCTCTGCCTCTCACTGACTCAGTTTGTTCATTCTCTGCTCAGCACAGCCTGAGAGGGTCTTCCCAATCTGTATATTTGTCCTCTATCTCAGTCTTTCCACTATCTGCCCTCCTTCCTCCATTCATTCATATCTCCATCTTCCATCTCTGCACCCCATCATCTCTGCCTCCACCATGAGTCTGAGTCGTACCAAGCGGATCAGCTCCAGTAACTCCGTCCGGAGCAGCAGTGGGTCGAGGAGGCTGAGCGGTTTCGGTCCGGTTCAGGGGGGGTTCAGTGGCATCTCCCTGAGCAGCAGCTCCCTCTATGCTGGGACCAACGGGCACCACCACGGCCTGGGCACCCCTCTGGCGTCGCTGTCGGTCAACAAGAGCCTGCTGGCGCCCCTCAACCTGGAGATCGACCCCAGCCTGTCCATGAGCCGAACCCACGAGAAGGAGCAGATCAAGAGCCTCAACAACCGCTTTGCAAGCTTCATAGATAAGGTAAAGGGCTGAAGTACTCAAGAACTGTACTTATGTGCGATTTTGAGGTACTTGTACTTTGCTTGTGTACTTTAATTTTCTTCTACTTTCTTCAACCCAGATTCCAAAAAGTTGTGAAAAGTACACAAAAGTCATACTTGATTAAAAGTAAAGAAAGTCTTGAAGTATGTAGTATGTAGTATTAAATGAAGTCAAGCATCAAAAGTGCAACTAAAAGTAAGTTGCAATATATTTACATGTATATATATCAAATCCTGTATTCAGAATTTTTCTTAATGTCTATTTTTTTTTTTTGATTGATAAAATATATACATTTAAAATGCACTACTGTTGCTCTGATGCAGGATGTAATCTGCAAAGTAATTCAGTTATCAAATAAATGCAGTGAGTAAAAAGTACAGTATTTGGCTCAAATAATGTAGAGGAGTCAAAGTATCAAGTAACAGAACATGAAAATACTCAAGTAATGTACAAGTACCTCAAAACTGTACTGAAGTAGGACTACAGTACTTGAGTAAATGTACTTGGTTACATTCCATCACTGGTACCAATGATTGAAAACGTGTTGCTGGCATCAAATTCAGAATAAACATATTTACAAAAATCAATGAAGTTGATGAGGTTAAACATTAAATATATTGTTTTTGTGCTGTTTTCAATTTGAGGATTAGCAACTTGTCACATTCTGTTTTATTTATGTGGATGTTGTTGTACAAAATGTAAAGTTTGTTAGTGATATACAAGTAATTCATGTTTTGAAACAAAACAATCCACCAGCACTCTCCGATCAGTCTCGATGTGTGATGTGAGAATTTGCTGCTTTTCTTTGCTGTGGTTGGAGAGTTAGTCAAAAGAAGCGTTTTGAAAAACATCACCTTCAGCTTCAGGAAATTGCTCCTTAAATGCATAAACGCAGCAGCAAGCCTTTGTAAACTGAAGCTGACTGTACAGCTCTGTGAAGCTGAGGGGAGCTGTAGATTCAGCTGATGGTTCTCTGCAGGTTCATCGTTACCAGAGAGGAAAAAGACACCTTTTACACCGTTTTCACTTTGTTATTTGTTACATTATCATGATACTGATTACAACGACTTTAAGAACTAAAGCTGACCTTAATGAAAACCTTCACAAGGTCACAATAATAACACAAGCTAACCTCATATTTAAGAGCGTGACTGCACAAATAACTTGCATTGTAAATCTGAGAGGTAACAGTGTTGATGTTCCTGAAGAACACAGCCTGCACACATTCCCACAGGAGGAGCGACCAGCTCTGTGGTAATGTCGGACATTGATACCGTACTTAGGGAACATCTCCACTTTCTCACGGAGCAGGTAACACAATCTCACAAAAGAGGCATTGTTGGCTTCTCACATCAGCAGAGATACACTTCAGGCGTAGAGACACAAAGTGCTGCGCTGGACCGAGCTCCGTTTGTCCAAACGTACAAAACTAACCTCTTTGTTTTAGAGTCCTGATTTAAATGCACCACAAATATGTCAGATTTAAACGGACACAGGAAGGTGTCGGGTGATCATTACACTCATCCTGTGTTTCTTCTTTAGAAAGTATGGTCGGTATCTTCATATTAAAAGTTCGACATCCACTTAGACTGCGTTTGAGCACCAAGTACGAGTCCACCTCTCCTCTCCTTGAATCTCGCGTTAGTGCCAGACTGTGGTGACAGCTGTATCGAAGTCTATGGGAGATGCATGGAGAAACACACTAAAATCCAACATATCCATGTCATATGACTTCTGATGAAGAAATACCTCCAGAAAATTAAAGACCACACTTCAGAGAGTTGGTTAGCCACTGATTTTTCCCCCAAAATGATTGACAGGGCTGATAATATTGACCAAACGCAGCAGGTCCGACCAAATATTGCTGATGAGTTAAGGCGTTTGTTCATCAGAAGTTGCATGACATAGATATGTTGGGTTTTAGTGAGTTTCTCCATGCATCACCCATTGTCTTCAACACAGCTGTCACCACAGTCTGGCCCCAAAACAAGATGATGTAATGACCCTTCCTTCTTTTTTAAGGCTTCTTGTATCATGTCAGGAAATTAATGAAAATGAGACAGTGTAGACTTAAACCAAACACCGAACATAAAGTGGTCACATTATGGCACTTTTGGCAGTATTGAGGGCAAAGTTTTCATACAAATACAATAATTATCATGCATCTTGCAACACTGCCGAGTGGGCACCCAAGCGTTGGTCACAAAAAGACTTAAACTGGTCTGGAAATTTAGTTTAAAATGTTCTCAAGGGTTGTTTTTTTCATCTATTTAAGGCTGCCAAAGAGAGTGACTTTGCAGTAAGTGAAGCGACCAGGGTCTGCGTTCGTAAACCCTGGTTGGAAGTTATCCACCAAATCAGCTTCAGTGTTCCGAGACAAAATATTGTGAAACCTCTCAGGAAACATTCGAAAGCTTGTCCGTCCGTCTCTGTAAACTAGCTGGTTGATGACTCCCCAGATAACAGCTGACACACAAAAGAGTCCCTGTTTGCTCTTCTTGGATTCGTAGGTGATCTCAGTTCCAGGCAAAGTGAGGCGACTTCAGCCTGGGCTCATTTTATTCTATCTAGGTCAGTTTGTTTTTGCTCTGTTTTATAAATCCAGGATGTTTTTTTTAATTTATTGATGGAAATTAAAACCCCAGAATCTGCTTGGTGCAGCTACATTTGGCGAAGAATCAATTAAATGCAAGAAAAGGCGTTTTTTTTTATGATGCTTTTTCTCTGTAAATATAGGACATCCTGCTTGTCATCAGTGTGTTAAGAAGAGAGAAAGCTGCTGAAAGGCAAAGTCGAGTCAACTGATGAATGAACTAACCCGGACATTACTCGTGTAATCCAACCCCGAGTGGCCCCGACAGCACTGAAACATTAAAGAGCTGCCTCCCTCATGCAGAGCAGCAATAAGTCCAAAACAACAGACAAAGTTGTATTTGTTGCGCGTTCATAACCAGATTTTAATCTGAATTAAGGAAATGTCATATTAATCATTGATACTGGTTGTTGCAGACATGATCCCTGAAACAGTTAATGAGGCTTCAGTGAATGCATCTGCGATTTAAATGGCCATTTAAACTCTGTATCAGCGGTGCCGGGCCGCTGGATATTTAAGCTATCTGTCCCATTTCCTTCCCATTGAGTCCGGCTGTAACCTGATAAATCGGGTCAGACATGGTGTGGTCGTGTCTCAGAGGGAGATTATTCTGCTCTGAGCTGAACGCAGCCTTTGTGTTGGGAGGAGGAGGTACAATAGGAGGTGGACAGACCCGGCTGCAGGCTGGAAACACGAGCTGTGCAGATACAGGAGTACAGTCAGGTGATGACATTCACATCCAGCTGCTGGAATGATGCCGCTTCTTTAACCTCTGATGATCCAAAGGAAGGATGTTATTCTATGGCTGCAATAATGACTATTTAGATTATACACTTTAATGAATCTAACTATTATTTTTATAATTAATTATTTGGTCTGTAAAATGTCAGAAAATATAAAAGATTGTCCATCATAATTTCCCAGAACTAAAAATGATGTCTTGACATTATTTTGTTGTTCAATTATCAATCCAAAACCCACTTCTGAGACTGTATAATCAAGTAAAAGTAAAATTACTCCCATTAAATGTAAAAAAATTACCTTTTGAGAACCAACTTAAGTAAATAAAAAAAGTGCCTGGTTAATAAATTGCTCAAAGTACAAGATACTTTTCATTTTAGTGCAAGAAAGTAACATTGAGTTGAAGTTATCATGTGTTACGTTATCTTTAGAGCCTGAATGATCAATATAATTAAGGATTTTGATCAACAAAATTAGTAATCAAATGATATTTTCAGCTTTACATGATTCACTGATAGGCAAAAATAAAAATGACCAAGTGAGTAATGTTGATACATGTTAGCATGGTAGAATGAACAAAGCTAAATCACAGTAAATATTGAAAATTCAACAGGTGACTGGAAACCTGGACTCCTCGAGGATCCCTGTGTTTGTTTCAGAAACAACAACAGCAACAGATTTGCTGAAGCCGCATGAAGCTAACTGTGTACATTTGAATTTCCGTTGGACTCACTAACAAGTCAAAAATAGTTATTTAAACTCAAAACCTCTGATATGACCCTTAAAAAAATTCATTCTGGTACCTGAAAGCACTTTATTTACACCTTCTATCTCATTTTTTTGCAGGTGCGTTTCCTGGAGCAGCAGAATAAGATGCTTGAGACCAAACTGGAGCTGCTGCAGGGCCAGGGGGTGGGCCGGTCCAACGTGGAGCCCCTGTTCGAGGCCTACATGGCGGGTCTGAGGCGTCAGATGGACCTGGTCAACAACGACAAGATCAAGCTGGACGGGGAGCTGAGGAACATGCAGGGCCTGGTGGAGGACTACAAACACAAGTAAATAATACCCCTCATGCTACTGTGAGTTCTGTAATTAAGAAGTGCGTATCATTCGTGCGTCCTGTCTCTGTCACAGATATGAGGACGAGATTAACAAGAGGAACAATCTGGAGAACGACTTCGTTATCCTAAAGAAGGTCAGCATATCACACACACACACACACACACACACACACACACACACACACACACACACACACACACACACACTCATTCAGGTGTGGTGAGTAAGATGAACCGCTCTATTGTCCTTTTCTTCTGTCCTCATTGTCTTCTCCTCTACATTCCCACATGCATCTTTTTGTTGTTGTTCAGCGTTCATCAGTTTTCTCCTCGAAGTGTGTGCCATGCTTGAACAGCCAGTCGTGCATGATAAACAAAAAATTAAGAGGCCTACTGCTTGAAACCTGGTTGAACCTGTATCAAACTGTGGCAGACTTGACCGTGGCAGAGGAGAGTGAAAGAACACAGCTTGTAGTGAAGTATCGATACTGCAAAAAATAAGTATTGAAACCATTTTGAATATTCAGTATCCATATTTTTTAACCTGCTAAACATCGACATCGTAGCACTGTCATTGTGAGCATGTTCTCATTTTATTTTGCTTTTCGCCACAGAGCTGCGACCATGACTGTCAACTCCTCGGTCCTGTTTAATCTCTGTGTGAGTGAATGTTTCCTTGTGTGTGTGTGTGTGTGTTCAGGATGTAGACTCGGCCTACCTGGTGAAGGCAGACCTGGAGGATAAGGTGGGATCTCTGACTGATGAAATCAACTTCCTGCGCAACATCTATGAGGAGGTACTGCAACTTGTTCATGCCTCAATGTTACAACAGAGTCATCAGCTCGCGATCTTTCTTTATTTGCACTCTTTTCTCGTCTGATATCAAGTTGGTTCTTCGTTCTGTCTCCATGTCACGACTCACTGGAGAGTTGACTTAAATTAATAATATCAGCCAATGGAAATCTTTCTTCTTTTGTCGTGGTTGTTGCCTTTTATCAGGCGTCTCGTAGGAAAAACAAGAAAAAGAGCTCAAACATCTGCAGCTTCACAGAAACGTGCCTGGACGTTTCATTTTTGGACGAACAAATAATCTTTATTTTAGTTTTAATGTTGTGATCGCATGATTAGGATTTGCTGTCACTTGTCACCTCTGTTTTGTCTCCTTCATCAGGAGCTGCGTGAGCTGCAGGCCAGCATCAAGGACACCTCTGTGGTGGTGCAGATGGACAACAGTCGCAGCCTGAACATGGAGCAGATCGTAGCCGAGGTCAAAGCTCAGTACGAGGAGATCGCGGCCCGCAGCCGAGAGGAGGCAGAGGCCTGGTACAAGAGCAAAGTAAGGACGAGGATACTTTTCACCACTGACTCTGAGTAGTTTATCTGATGTTTATCATCAATTATAACCGTTTGAAGATGATAAAAAATCTCCTTGTGGGCCAAATGTCACCCAGCTCTCTGTGATGCAGTTAACGTCGACCTTCCTCTGTCTGTAGTTCGACCAGATGTCCGTGCAGGCGAGCCAGTACGGAGACGAACTCCGTCTGGTGAAGGGAGAGGTGGCCGAGGTCAACCGACTGATCAGCCGGCTGCAGAGCGAGATAGAGGCCGTCAAGGCGCAGGTACAAACACAGAAAAATGTTCAGACTAGCAGAATATAACTCTCTGGATGATTCCAGTCCAGCATTGATGGTTTCTTGTCCCTGTGCTCCGTCAGCGTGGCAATCTGGAGAACCAGCTGGCTGAGGCGGAGGAGCGTGGAGAGCTGGCGGTGAAAGAAGCCAAAGCCCGGACCAGAGACCTGGAGGATGCACTGCAGAGGGCCAAGCAGGACATGGCCAGACAGCTCCGAGAGTATCAGGTGAGGGAGGGGGGAGGAAGGATGGGCAGCAACTGAGAACAGATAGAAAAGAGCAGGATCAAGGATCGAGGTTTATTGTCAGTATACAATACACTATTGGACACTAGACACCTAGAAGCAGGAAGCAGATCCCAGTCTGCTTCTGGTGACAAGTCCCCATCTACTGCAGTTGTTAAGGAGAATGCTGCAACGCTGTTTTGCTGTGAAGCTCCAGAAATGTTTTGTGGACTACGAAACTTCACCTGACTTTCCATCAGCATGAGATAATGACTGAATCTTCATTTTTGGGTGAACTTTTCCTTTCAGAGGAAAAGCAATTGTTTCATTTTTTACACAGAAAACTTAATTTGTAAAGTAAATAGTAACTAAAGCTGGCAGAAAAAATGCAGGGAGCTAAAAAGTACAACATTTCCCTCTGAAATGTAGCAAAGTAAAAGAAGAAAGTACCATGAAAAGAAAAAAATGAGTACAAGTACCTAAAATTTGTATTTAATCTTTAGTAAATCTACGGTCTACGGTTCCATGGTATGTGGAGTCAAATCAGTCTAAAAAGTCCTAAGTTTTATCTTCCTCTTCACCTGCAGGACCTGATGAACGTGAAACTGGCTCTGGACATTGAGATCGCCACCTACAGGAAGCTGCTGGAAGGAGAGGAGGACAGGTGAGAGGAGGAGAACAGGAGGTGTGATGACTGTCTGTCTGTGTGTGTCTCCTTCAGTACTTTGTACCAGCTCATCTCTCTGTCTCGTCTTCTGCAGACTGGGACAGCAGTCCATCCTCAACATCCAGGCCGTCTCCAGCTACAGTAAGTGACAAACTCAGCCCGAACCTCCACCTGCAAGACAAGACATTTAACGATGCTACGTTTTAGGACGTGATTGCACTTTTTGTTTTTGCCCGTCTTCCTCTGTTTCTCTTGTTTTCTGTATTCTCTCTCTAGGTAATAAAAGCACTAATGGCTACCACAGTAACAGCAGCTCTCCTGCTCCAAGACTGCTGATAAAGACGACTGAGACCAGAGACAGCAGCAGATACAGCATTCACTGAGGACACACACACACACGCACGCACACACACACACACACACACACACACACATGCACGCAGTGGTGGAAGGTAACTAAGTACATATACTCACGTACTTCTTTTCTGCTATGATCTACTTTCAGAAGGAAACATTGTACTTTATACTCCACTGCAATCTTCACTTACTAGTTACTTTATGAATTAAGATTTTAGTGATTAACTACAATCACAGTCACTTCATTGAGTACTTTTATTTTTAACACTTTAAATAAATTTTCCTGATTATGCTTACATATATATATATATATATTTTTTTTTTAACAAAAGTTACATTTTAAATGCAGGACTTTTACTTGTAATCGAGTATTTTTACTGCGTGGTATTAGTACTTTTATCTGAGTGCTTCTTCCACCACTACACACTCACACACACACACACACACACACATCTACAGTTTTATTTTCTAACAGGTTTCTTTTGTGTGCAAGGGGTCATATAATTACTAACTTTTACTTAGTGTAGAATAATGGAAAAATAAAATCATTTACACATCTAAACATGGAAATTTAATTGGAAATAGAGCTGGGATTTTTTGCGTCTGATATGATTTTAACAATATAAAAATGTTAACGTTTTAACTGCAGTCTGTCAGACTTTAGTTATACCAAGTAGCTCGGGGCCTTTAACCTTCTTTGGCTCCTAACACTGTAGTAGACTTTATATTATTTTCTGTATTCAATTAATCTGTGGTGAGATTATTAGAATATACAATTGTTGTAGTTTTTAAAATCATTTTGGGGATATTCTGTTATGCATTTTATATCCAACACAGAGATTTGTGTCTTTAACTCAGACTTTTCCAGCTCAGTTTTTTACTCTGAGGGTGTTTTGTTAGAACGTACTTGCTGCTGTTATCAGATAAACTCGTAGTTTTCAGCTACAGATGTAATGGGATTAAGTGTCTTTATTACTTATTACTTTTCTTACTGTTGCATTACAAATAAAGTGAACATGAACTAAGAAGACTCTGGAGTGTTTTTTCTTTCCTGCTTTTTAAAACATTTTCAGACAAAGTTCTGGAGAGAGCTGCTCTTTTTTGACAAACAAGTGACTAATATTTCAAATGACAGACATGAAAACGGTTAAATATAATATTCAAATGCATTCATTTAACTGTAATAAAAATACCACTATTTGTGAGAAATCAGCACATAAAGCACATGCACATACATTGTATGACCTAAACTTGCTTTTTTTGGGGGGGACATTTATGACCAGGTGTCAAATATAGAGTGATGCTCAGATAAGTGAATATGACTGATGGGAAAATAAACAAGAGTTTGCAGATGCCGACCTTTATTTAATAAAAATTCTACTTGAATTGTTTTGTATTAGTTGCTTCCCCTGTTACTGTGAGTGTCTTTGGCCTCTGAAGACCCACTGGACTAAAGCAGTTGAACATCAGCAGTGAGGTGCTCACAGTTACAGCTGAACACTGCCCTCTAGAGGTTCATTCATCTATGTGTACCTCAACAAATAGGAAGACAGAGGAAGTTGCTAGCCTGTATTTTCCATACTCCTATGTATATATATATATATATATATTTTTTTTTTTTCTTTACTTAAAACAGTTAGATTTAAATGTGTTTAGAGTAAGCGAAAGTATTTGATATGAAGCATTAAGCATGACCTGATGATGGCATTAGAGAAAATTCATTCTCACTGAGACAGTGTTCATTCTACACAAACAAATATGTTAAACTATTTGATATTTGTTAAAATAGTTCACCCAAAACCACTGAAATAGATGTCATAGTGGTGCCACAGTAAAAGTCACATGATGGCCTATCTGAAGTCCGTTTGATTCATCCTCTGGGGCCCATGAATATCTGTTTAAAACGGCGTGTTGATGGAGGTTCTCAGTCATCCAGGTCATGGTAATTCTTTGGATGAGAGGTGAAACGTCTTTAAGAAACTGACACAAGTCCAGTTGTCTACGATACAGCACCAAGAATTAAAATGTTGTGCCAGTCAGACCTGGTTGTTGAAATATTTTACAGGATAAGTGAAGCCTTTGACCTGCTGGTGGCACTAAAGTCAGTGTATTCATCCTCTGGGGACCATGACTGTCTGCACAAAACTTGATGGAGACACACATTGTAGCTCACATCCAAAATGGTGGACGACCAACTGTCACTGCGATCCCTCAGGTCTTTAATGCTTTTTAATGTGCAACCTAACTTAACATTTGTAAATAGCCTGGCTGAACATCATCAATAAAGTCAGCTGAGCACAACTTGGTCTCCATTTTGTCTTTTTAACTCTAAACAGTGACGTAAAGAAGGTTTTAATCCGTTTACGTCTTTGTAGTAAGGTGATGACCTGCCGGTTGCTTAGTAACGGTTGGCTGGAAGGAGCACGAGGCAGGACGAAGGGGGTTGGGCGAACGGCTCTCGAGACTGACGCTCCCCTCGCCTGTGATTGGTCGCTGCCCAGCAGTTTTCGCGCCAACGCGCTGCATTGTGGGGATGGTTAGCGGAAGTGCGCCGGTCGTGGGGAGGCTTGTGTTGTTCCGATGCGGATAAGGTGGTGTCGTGTTTTGGTGTGTTGGATTTGACGGTGGGGGATTTTAAACTTGTCTGAAAGTGTAACTGGAAGTTTGCACGAATGCGGGGCGAAGAGTCGTCGGATTCCGAGTCCGGGAGGATGGAGGAGAGTTCAATCCGGAGGAGTTTGGAGACGTTGTGTCAGGAGCTGAACATGGACGAGCAGACTGCCACTGAAGCCATGGAGAACTTCACTGCCATATGGAATACATACACACTGGAGGTAAACAATGTCCTCTGGATAACCTCCTCTGTGGCTGTTTAGTGAAGTTAAGCTACATAATTAATGAAATCCCTTTAACTTTAGTTGTTCTGTGAACTCCCTGCAGAACTAGCTAAACTTCATAGCAGTGTGGGACACAAACACTGGGTTAAAGGGCTTCAACCAACGGTTGTTTTCATCATGTAATCCTTCTATCTTTTATTTACCTACTTAATAACGTTAAATTATGAATTACTCGATAAAGTATCTAACATATCTGTCAAAATCACACATTATTTGAGCCCTATATGATTATTTAGCATTGTTTACTTCTGACCAACAGAAACAGCCCTTTTAAAAAGGCCTGCCACTTATCGCCATCTTTATCTAGATATGGTTTGGTCTGTAAAAATGACAGAACAGTGAAAACAATTACAGCAACCAGTTCTTAGATTCAGAGTTGACGTCTCAAAATGTCTTGTTTTGTTAAAATGCTTAATTAATCGACAACATGTTTCACCTCTGCTTTCACAATAAGCTACAATATGGGAAAGTCAGAATTAAAACGTTTCAGGACCATAGCTGAACAACATCAGACAATTACAAGTACACAATATGATGTTGAATAAAACACACCACAACAAAAACACACACAGGTTCTGAACAAAAAAAACAAACAGAAGACATGAGTGAACCGGGGAGATAAAACATATGGCTGAAGTTGATATAAGGTTGACAAACCTTTTAGATGTAGTCATTTCTGCAAACCTTTGAGAAGCTGTTTCCAGCAAATGTTTGAGGAGATGACATTTAATCCCACACAGATAAACTGAAGTGTCACAGAAAAACGAAGTAAAAAAAAAAAC
Source organism: Pagrus pagrus (assembly GCF_965226575.1). Classification (NCBI taxonomy): domain Eukaryota; kingdom Metazoa; phylum Chordata; class Actinopteri; order Spariformes; family Sparidae; genus Pagrus; species Pagrus pagrus. The sequence goes on along the minus strand of NC_140187.1, from coordinate 5,464,300 downwards.
ACTGGAAGTCGCTTTAAATTGAAGTTGACATATTAGAATATCCTCATTTGTAAAACTAGGTAATTTATCGACTAACTGTTTCACCAAGTTCAAAATGTGATGTTGAATAAAACACACCACAACAAAAACAGACATAAGATGCTGAACCAAAAATGAAAAGGAAGACATGATTGAACTGGGGAGATAAAACCTATTGCTAAGGCTGATAAAAGGTTAAAACTGTTCCTGCAAACCTCAGATTTATGAAGCTGTAATCAGCAATGTTTGATGAGATGACTATTGATCCCACACACATTCAACAAAAACAAAAACGGATGCACTAACTTTAATTGAAATTCTAAATCATACTTCTGACCGAAAGCTATGAAACAGCTGAGTGTTTACATTTCATTTTATGGATCGTTTGGCCTGTAAAAATGTCAGAAAGTAGTGAAGAAGTGGCCATAATCAATTCTCAGAAATGGTTAGTTTATGCTTTTTAAAACAAGATGCAACATGCTTTTTATATGAGGAAAAATCCAATTAAAACATGTCAGGACCACAGCTGAGTACCATCAGATAATGTTAATGTTCAAAAAGGGACCTAGAGTTAAAAGCAGCACAATAGAACAAGATAAGATCGTAAATAAATTAGACAGAAGACATTATCATCCTGGAAAAAAGCAAAAAACATATGGCCAACATCGATTAAAGGTTTTAGATTGAATTGTTTCTGCAAACGCCGCATTTGAGAATCTGTGAGCAGCAGATGTTTGATAAGATGACTATTGATCCCACACAGTTAAATTGAATAGTCACAGCTGCAGAAGAGGCCACAAGAACAGATACAGTAAAAACTATAATACATATACATTATGAACAGCTACTATAATGTAATACAAGCATGATTAAACAAACTATGCCATGATAGATCTAATACCATCCAGCACAACTGTTGTGCCATAAAGTCAACTTTATGATGCCTTTAATGTTTACTTTTTTTGTTGACACTTTCATGAAAGTATTAATTCAATTTTATGTATTAACACTGAGGCCATAGTTGGTGCTGGTGTGTACTAGAAAGCATTATGGTGAGAGTTGTTTCTAATATTCTGCCACCCTGATGTTTGTAAAAGGGAAGGACAAACATTAGAAACATCTTTTAATGCAATGTTGTCCAGTACAACACAACCTTTAACTGTGACCTCAATAATAAACATATCGTTGAATTTACATATTGCAAACAAAAATTGAACCTTTTTAAAGCTTTGTAGGAAAGATGTTTAATGTTCTGACGATGAAGATTTTCTACAGCACCGCTCTTGGTTAACTGACATGTTCTGACATGACAGCCGCCTATCTGCATTTCCCAGAGTATTTGCCCAACCCTGGGCGAGTGATTACATCATTATCATCATCACTATCGAACGCAGGGATCAAAGTCAGCCACATCCTTACGACTTTACCTCAAGGTGATAAGAGAGGCAGGAGCAGCAACCACATGCTTGAATTACACAAAAACACATCTTAAGTTATCCACCCTGCTAACAGCTGCTTTCGTCCTGTGTCATTCTACAAGGTGACAATTAGCAGTTTCGACTGACTTCAGTATTGTGTCAAGAATGGAGATGCTGATTATTATCATCATTATTATTATTACAAATTTATCTTCAGGTCATTTTCCTGATAGGTGATCAATTGTTATAGCTACAATATGTCAGAAATAGAAATAGAAAAGTCAATAAAATCAATTAATCAATCAATTAATTGTTGCTTGTCCAATTAACTAAAGCCCAAACATTGAATTTGTGGTTATATAAAACAGAAAAACGATTAAAAAAATACTCTTGTGGTGCTTTTTGTTAAGACTTTCATCGCCATCAGTCAAAGGCTGCAGGATTATAATTACTCACTGGGTCCTAACATTTTGTGGCCTTCACCAGACTCATTAAAATCAACCAGCTGTATTTTCTTCAATTTAATCAAATTTAAAAAAATAGAAATTATTCTAGAATGAGAAACTGCTGTGACATCCAGAGGACTGGAAGCTAAAACAAAGTTGTTGAAGCGTTTCACCTCCACCTTCTGCTGGATTTGTAAATAGATGTTTCACTACATATTTTCCTTTCTAGACATATTCTTCATGTTTTGCTCCAGTTAATGTGCATAAGTTTGTGTTTGTAATGGGTCAGCGACTGATGACCTTTGTATTTATGCAGAATGAAGATGGTTTAACTGTGTTGCTGTGTTTGTGCAGGGAGAGGTGGTCCACTGGTTGGCCTGTTCGCTGTATGCAGCTTGTAGGAAAGGATCCACTCCCACCGTGGGTAAAGGGTTGATGGAAGGAAACTGTGTCTCCCTCACCAGGATCCTTCGCACCGCCAAACTCAGGTCAGTCCCCGTCAGCTCTGCAGTTCCTCATAATGTCAGAGATATAAAACATCTGGCATATCACAGCAACTACCATTTACACATTGAAGGGAGTTAGTTACTATTATTTTTTTTACTTTACATTTGCATAAAAATGAATTTGTTTGTTGAGCTGAAGTTATTATGAGGTGTCTGTAGTCTGAGTTCGACAACTCAGGGAGGCGTCGTCCAAAGTGACAGACTTCTTGAAACAAAATTCACAGGTTTTTTTCTTGCTGAGCTGCAGAGAAGGGGAGATAACACAACGAGGGAACAAGTACTGAGGATTTTATGGATTTTGTTAAGGAATAATCACCATAATTCCTTCAATGTACACATGAGTAAGCAATTCTTTTTGAACTCATCCTTTTAATGAGTGAGAGTTTTTGACTGGAGTTTCTTCAAATTACAACATATCTGGGATTCATAATATGGAGATTAAACTTACTGCTCATCTTTCCCTGGTTGGAAATGCTGCATTTCAGTCACATAGTACAAATGTTCAACTTATTTGACTGGTGTGGGATTTGATGCATCCAGTCTGCTTCATCAGACATTGTCAGGCTTTCTTTGTGTACCAGCCTTTATTTTTTCTTCATGTTTAGACCTTTAAAACATCTGGCTTTTTTCCAGGTAGCACTAGCAAGTTTTTAATGTGTTTTAAATTTTTATCTCTGGAACCTGCAGATACCTTGTTTATATATTTTTAGTCGTAAATTTCTGTTGCTCCTAACACTCCTCTGTCTGTCCTCCCAGTCTGATCCAGTTCTTCTCAAAGATGAGGAAGTGGGCTGACATGTCCAACCTCTCGCAGGACTTCAGGCAGCGCATGGAGCGACTGGAGCGCAACTTTGAGGTCTCCACTGTGATTTTCCGCAAGTTTGAGCCCATCTTCATGGACATGTTTCAGAACCCGCAGGGAGGGGAACCACCACGGCAACCGCGCAGCAGGAAACACAGGCAAGGCGCACACACACTGTTAGCCCTGAAGCAAAAGACACAAGCACAGCGATTTTATTCTCTCTGTCACATTAAGTTTTTGTTTCTGTAATTGCTGCTTACGGAGGGAAAAGCAAATGCAAACACACAGACAGTCACCCAGCCTGATCTATCTGAGTGTGTGTCCTCTCTGGCTCTGCAGGCGGCTACCCTGTCACATCAGCGATGTGTTCAAGTTCTGCTGGACTCTGTTTGTCTACACCAAAGGTACCAAACTCAACTCTGTAATGTTTATGCTGATATCAGAGCAAATGCTCAAAATGAGGCTTTATAGCAGCTTTGAAAAAACAATATTTAAGTGTCTGATGTAGTTTTCAGTTAATCCGAAAATTTTAATTCAGTCATTATCTAGTTAGGAAGCAGATAACCTCTGTGTGATATAAGATGTGACTGTATATATCAACTGTGTGTTTGTGAAGGAAACTTCCGTATGATTGGTGATGACCTGGTGAACTCATACCACCTGCTGCTTTGCTGTCTGGACCTGGTGTTTGGCAACGCTCTGCTCTGTGCCAATAGGAAGGACCTCATCAACCCCACATTCAGAGGTCAGACTGTGACCTGTGTTTAGACTGAACATAAAGCTCATTATTTACAATAATTTATTTGCTGGAGTAGTCCCTTTGTGTCCTACCATGTATGCTTATTTTTATGTGTGTGTGTTTAGGTCTGCCTGCTCTGTATCGCGCTGATGGCCACGTTTCAGCGGACGAGCCTCCTCCGTGTGTGTTGGAGAGGTTGTGTGAGCTTCACGACGGGCTGGTGGTGGAGGCCAAAGGCATCAAACAGCACTACTTCAAACCCTACATACAGAAACTGTTCCAGAAACAGGTACTGACTGGATCCTTCCTTCCATCCTCACTTTATCCCTCTCTTCAGTCCTCCTCCCATACAATAATCCACTCCCTCTTTACTTGATCTTTCTCTTCTTACCAATCTCTACCAGTATCCCTCCATTTATCCATCTGTTATTGGTGACTCGTGTTTGTCCTGAATTTACTCTCCAATCAGATCCTGAAAGGCAGCGAGGAACATCTGACAGAACTGTTGGATCCACAGAACTTCATTGATAACAAGTAAGACGATCACTGATCACTGAGGGAAAAGTATCTATCCTCAACTCTGTCTCCATCTGTGTCGATGAATTAAAGTTTTGAACATTGTGTGTGTGTGTTGTGTTCAGTAAAGCCATAAATAGGGAGTATGAGGAGTACGTGTTGACGGTGGGAGATTTTGATGAGCGAGTGTTTCTGGAAGCCGATGCCGATGAGGAGATCGGAACTCCGAGAAAGGTCGTTCAGGATCTACCTGCCAGCCGTACGACCGGCCAGAACCAGCTGCAACAACATGTTGAGAAGGTAAACACACACACACTGGAAATGTAAATGTATGTAAGGTATATAACAGAATACAAACATTTAATACATAAGACTTGCATTATCCTATATTTTCATAGTTTGCAATGAAGACGCATGGAAAGCTGTACATGCGACAAGCAGTGACCGCTAAATGTGTGGCTACAGCAGGCTGACTAACATTGTTTAGTTATCCTTTACAAGTGTAAAGTTGGACACTACTTTGTGTTACTTTTACTAAGGAAGGTTACATTCAGGTCAGTTTGCCCATCTGTTGTTGCCTGTTGGGCCTGAGTTTGCCATGTTATGCTACAAAATAACTCTTTTAATAGTTGAAAAGAAACAATCCAAGCATTAACTAATCCTTCTCAAAAAGTACAATCAAGTGAAGTAGAAATAATCTCTCTCTCTCTCTCTCTCTCTCTCTTTCTGTGTGCAGTCTGCCTCTCTCGCCCCCTCCACCCCGCTGACAGGACGAGTCTACCTGAAGGAGAAGGACCTGCTCGTGACGCCCGTCTCTTCTGCGACGCAGAGTGTCAGCCGGCTGCAGAGTATGGTGGCCGGATTAAGGACGTCCCCGAGCGACCACCTGATGCAGATCTTCAGGTCAGTTCCTCTTTGTGCTCAGGGTTCTTTCTACTACAACGATCTTCCAGTACAACCCAGAAGTTCCACAAAGCTCCTTTAAAACTTTGAGAAGTAAGAACAAAAGTCCCAATATGGATCATGAAAAATCCTACAAACACATCATCATTATAACATCAATAAGCAAACATCTTTGAGGGCAAATATCGGTCAGGCTCTATTTTTAAATTATGTAAATGTGAAACAATAAACACATATCTGGTCATTGCTTTAGTTTAATTGTTTAAAGGTGTTCAGTTATTGTTACTGTGTGAAATGTGAATATTTACTGTCCATAGTAACAGTGTGTCCTGTGCTGTTATTAAAGGTCGTGCTCCAGAGATCCCTCAGACAACATCCTGACCAGAGTCAAGACACTGGGACAAACCTTCAAAGAACATTACACCAAAGACTCAGAGGACATGCCAGGCTCTCATATAGGTACCGCACACACACACAGACTCTCATAAATAAATCAGAAATAGTTCTTGGTGGGTTATCCTGAATTTCTAACAGACAACATGTAATAAACATTCAGGTGGTAGGGATTTACTCTTACCACTGTCTGGGACAATATATATTGTGCTTATACGACACGCTGTATTTTTACATGTCAACACAGATCAATCACTGTAGTATACAAATAATCTTCCCTTTGTCTTTTTCAGACTTTGCAGAGAACCGTTTGAAACTGGCTGAGATCCTTTACTACAAGATCCTGGAGAACGTCATCAGTCAGGAGACCAAACGGCTGCACGGCAAAGACATGAGTGTAAGCGACAGTCTCAGTGTGTTTCATATCTTTATACAAAATATGACAAAGTAGTGTTTCTGTTCGATGAGAAGATTGATGGAAAATTCAGAAAAAAACCCCAAAGATCCACTTACTAGCTTTTTCTAAGCTTTGAGACTTATCAACCAGATGTGGTTAAAAATCAGAAAACTTTCATACATGAGTGATTTAATATACAGTAAATGTTTTACATAGAAATGGCCCAAAATTCTCAGAAATTTCTCATCCGGTAGAATTTTTCTTTTTTTAATATACATAAATGTATGTATGTATAAATGAACACCCTTTCCTTCCTTGTTTCCTTTTGATGTTTCCAGCTGTGTTTCAGTGCTTTGTGATAATCAGTCGGCTGCCACATGAGTGATAAATACGAATCTGTGTGTGTTGTTAGACGTTACTGGAGCAGGATATCTTCCACTGTTCCCTGATGGCGTGTTGTCTAGAGGTGGTGTTGTTCTCCTACAGCTCCCAGAGAACCTTCCCCTGGATCATCAACATCTTCAAACTGTCTCCATTCTACTTTTTCAAGGTCACACACACTAAAACGTACACGCTTTTACATCTTTAAACAGCCAGTCAGGAGTCTGTTGGATACAAAGTTCAACTGCAGTTGCCAATTAATCTAATTATCAATTGCTGCAAAAGCACATTCAGGCAAAACTTGTGTCAGCTTCCTAATTAATATTTGTGTTTGTGTGTGTGTGCAGGTGATCGAGGTGTTTATCCGCTCAGAGGAGGGCCTGTCCAGAGACATGGTGAAACATCTAAACCAGATCGAGGAGCAGATTCTGGAAAGCAAAGCGTGGAGCGCAGACTCCGCCCTGTGGAGCGCCTTACAGGATGCAGGGAACAAAGTGCCCACAGTGGAGGAGGTCAGCAGGAATCTTATTTTGTTGATTCAAGCACAGGTTTCTCCATCATAAATCAAGGCGTTCCAGCTTTCTAGAGTACATTTTCTTAATACTAGTGCAGCTGTGTGCCTCACTATGTTTTGCTTTAAGATACAAACACTTTTTCCGAGAAAGAAGATGTCACTATGCAGAACGGCTGTCATTATGACAAACGTATGCAGTTTTTTTTTCTTGAAATGGAAAAATAAGTCCTCAAGGCTAAATCATAGACATAAAAGGCAACATTATGAAGAATGTTACTTGCTTCTTTCCTTTGCTGGCTGTCTTTTGTTCTTTATCTCAGGGCTGCCTAAACAATACTTACAGTACAATACAACAGGTGTTTGCTTTTGGACGTAGTCATCGTGCTAAGCCATAAGATAGCCTGTGTAGTCTCACTTAGTCTGTACAAACATGAGAGAAATATCCTTTTTTTTTGCCTGTCTTTGTCTTTATTTCACTTTCTCTCTCCTCATCTCTCTCTAGGTGAATTTTTCCTCCAGTCTGGACACAGGCTCTGGTTCGGGTTCCAGTTCTACCAGCGTAGGGCAGACCCACCTGCCTCTGGTTGCCCTCTCCCCCATCATCCACCCTCGCATCAGGGAGTTCAGGTCAGGCCTGGGCAGTGCACGTAAAGGTGGGTGTTGGCTGCATCTGTGTGTAAATGGTTTGTATTTGCAGTTAAAAAATGAACTGTGGTAAACTTTATTATCTGTTTTCTTCCAGATGTTCCTCCCTCTCCGTTGTCGGTCCATGACCGGTACAGCTCCCCAGCAGCTGGCAGCGCTAAACGACGTCTCTTTGGTGACGACCCTCCAGCAGCAGGAGTGACCCTGAGCCCGATGTCCTCACCAGCTAAAAGGCTGACGTTCAGCTCGACCAGCACCCTGAGGATCGGAGCTCAGGGCAGCCCGGCCACCGTCCTGAGTTTCCCACTGCAAGGTAGACGACACGCACATTTACACATGTTTACATAACTGAACACGGGGATACAAAGGAGATGCTGATGCATAAAACGGACACAACTGCAATGAAAGACCCCTTCAGAAACCTCTTCTTTATGTTGAGCTGAATGACATTTGACATCTTGGTCTCGGGTCTGAATAAGCACTTTTACATCAGTCATGACGGCGTTTAGACCAGAAACATTTCATTATTGATTTCAATAAGACAAATCTGAATTATGTCCTGCCCCCCGAGTGGACAGTTTCACTTCCTGAGGTAGGATGGTCTTTGATGGATGGTATGAATATGATATGATCTTTTATATTTATTGTGAATATCTGCAGGTATGAGTAACGACCGAACCATCACACTGATCCCGGTTCAGTCTTGTGACTCCTCTGGTACCATCAACGCTCAGTTCCTGCTGGCGTCACCACACCGCACCGCCTCCCCAAGCCGCGTCACATCCGCACCCACGACCTCAGACCCACAGACAGGAAGTGGTCGGCCGCGACGCACCGGATCCCTCGCTCTGTTCTTCAGGAAGGTAGGAACCGGAAAATAAAATTGGTCATCTTAAATGTGACTTCAGTGATTTACATTAGTATAAATTGAGGGAAATTGAGGGATTTCCTAAAAGAGACATTTTATAACTGCGAAGAAAACCTGCCCGTGTCTTCAGTGATTTTGTTCAATAGCAGAATATTTCCACATGAGGACTGGTTAGTTTTCACTTTGTCTGATAGAATATAAACACACTTTGACGGATGGATGTTTCTGTCTTCTGACCATCTTGTCTTCTCTGTGCGTGTCTCCAGGTGTATCATCTGGCCAGTGTACGTCTGAGGGATTTGTGTGTGAAGTTGGACATCCCGTCGGAGCTGCGAGGGAAAATCTGGACATGTTTTGAACACACTCTGGTCCACAGTACTGATCTGATGAAGGGCAGACATCTCGACCAGCTGCTGCTGTGCAGCGTTTACATCATATCCAAAGTGAGGAAACAAACTTAATACTTCTTATTTAATTCAGCATAAGCTGCTGTGGTTTCAGGATGCCTCGGAGGTAAATATGATTCTGGCAGCGATCCTGAAAACCTGCCAGAGAAATTTTACTCACATAATCCTAGGCTCTAGTAACTTTTAATACCAGGGTTCATACAAAGTTTTCAGAGTTTGGAAAATGCTTCTTTTTAAATGTTTTAAAGGTTAAGAATATGCTTGAATTTGAATGTACTCTGTGAAAAATGAAACCAGGTTTTTAACAGTAAAATGTTCAGTGGTGGAAACTTGGTGTGGGATTAATTTGTATTCGGATTTTGTATCTAATGTTTTTCAGTACAATGTCTTTAGTTCTGTGTATGCACACTTGTGAACATTCAATAGCAAAGCCCTTTTATAGCTGAGAAACCTGCTGTCTCATGGGAAAATTGTAGCTTGATGTAAGAAATCAGCTCCCTGGAGAAAAGCATGCTAACACACTGGTTGTAATTCCTGTGATTCCATCCTCCTTTACAGATCACCAAAGAGACTCACACCTTCCATGACATCATGAAGTGTTACCGCAGCCAACCACAGGCCAGCAGCCATGTAAGAACACAGGGACAGACCACTGCAAACCATCATGATACAACAACAATCCATGAACTGAAAAAAACAATATTTTGTGTAGAAGCTTACTGTATGTGTGTGTATGTGCGTGTAGGTGTACCGCAGCGTCTTGCTGCGTCACACTCCTAGAGAGCAGGTGGCTGATGAGAACATGGAGGTGGATCCTGTTTCGGGAGGCGAATGTAAGAATCTCACACTCAAATGCTTCATAAACACACTTTGTAACTTAAAGAAGAAGTAACCATCTGTCTAATGAAGCAATTTCCCCGTCACAGGTTGAATTCAGTTTGTCTACAGCATCTTTTTATATAAGTTGTGAGCAGTTTTTCTGAAGTGATGTTTTTTGTTTCCTCTGAAACACTGAACCTGACAACTGAAAATATAAAATGTACTATAATTTTAGGCCAACAAAAGCAGCAAAGTGACTCAAACGATTAATTACCAATCAAAATAGATTGAATAACCAGCTAATCATTATGAAAACCCAACAGGATTCATTTAATAATATTTGGCATTTTCATCTGATAAATTTCTTAAACTATCGATCTTTCTGTTTCATCAGCTGCGGAGAAAACCAATCAGGTCTCAGGAGACGCAAACTCCAACCAAACAGCGGAGGAGGAACGTGGTGACCTCATCCAGTTCTACAACAGCGTCTTCGTCCTGAAGGTTAAAAGCTTCGCGCTGCGATACGCCACCAACGATAACCGGGTACAAAACTCAGTGTGACTTGTTGTGGTGTAAAACTGGGGTTCAGTATCATTGGTGTTGAAAACCTACAACTGGTTAAATAATCTGACTGTGTGTGTTTGACCCGTCAGGCCGACGCCCCTCCCCTCTCTCCGTTCCCGTCGGTTCGGGCTCAGCCTCTCTCTCCTCGTCGGGTTTCTCAGAGACACTCGCTGTACGTCTCACCTCACAAGAACTCTGCAGCCTGCCTCACACCGAACTCCTACACCTACAGGATCAACAGCAGCCCATCCAAGGCAAGAAGACAGACACACACACACACACACACACACACACACACACACACACACACACACACACACACACAGTCACATGTGGCTTTATTACCAGGTGTGTTGTCGTTATCTTCTAACTCTTAAACTTTGCTCTTTGTGCGTCTTCCTCTTCTGTCCCGTCTTCAGGAGTTATCAGACATCAACCGGATGATCCGGCAGGGCTGCGTGAGCAGGAAGAGGGCCTTCACCATGGAGGGAGACGTGATGATGTCATCAGCGTGCGACTCCCCCAGCAAGAGGGCGTGTCCGGAGAACGGCAGCAGTCCGGATGTGCTGCTGAAGCGGCTGCAGGACGTCGTGTCAGAGCGGCAGAGTCACTGATGGAGCCACAGACGGAGAAAATTTATGTACGTTCATGACAGTTCATCAGTTTAATAAGTTTCCAGTTAAGTTGTGGAGAAATTATGAAACAAGACAGGAAGTCTTCTTTCATCACTGATGTCCGTTTTATTTGACCGCGTATGTTATGACCTGAGGGTCATAGAACCTGTGCAGCAGACAATGGCACAAGATTTTTCCTTTTGTTTCATCCAAAGCAGATTCCAGTTGCACATCCAGTGTTGTCACAACCACAAACTTCTGACTCTGAAACAACAACAATAATAATAATATCTTAAATGTGATATTTGAGCCACGTCAGGAATCAAAACACAAAATACAGCAGACAACTATCACTGGGACGCTTCACTTGTTTTACCCTCTCACTTCGAGATCTCTGTAGTTTTGTCAAGTAGCTCAGGTGAACCTCGGCTCAGCCCTTGTCCTTTTCAGGATCTTTAATCACTGTTGCACTGTGGGAAAAATCTCAGAAATGCAGCTGACCACCACGGCATTAACAAGAGAGCTATACTTCACAAGGTTGTTAAACATTTGCTGCTGCTAGATGGCAGCACACGCTGGTTTTTCAGGCTGTGTGGTTACTCTTCAAAAGTTATCCTTTAAAACTCAAAGGATAGTTTTGAATTTTTTTATTTTTTATTTATAAACTGCCTAAAAGTTTTAAAAAAATATTTTGACCTAAAGAAAAGAGGGACTTTAAACAAAAGTGTAGGAAAAATACATTTTGAAGTGAATTTTTATTGAATCCCTCTGTTGTGAAGCTTGTCCATCAGTCACATACTCTCACTCTCCTCTGTCTCCATCAGTCTCATTCACTGACGGAGGTGAGTTTCTGGCAGCTTGACAGATTATTCTGTCTCGTCTGTTTCCGCAGCAAAGACGTCATTAGTGGACGTATTTTTGACCCTGCAGGAAATGATTTCCTTGGTGGCAACACACGCTTACAGACGATTTCACTGGTTGAACTGGACTAACTAAACTCGGACTTAAAGAAACTCACTATTGTAGCAACATTCAGGCCAGAAACGAGTCATAATTCAACACCGACTGTCTGAGTGGGTGTTACACAAGCAATCTGTATATTCAAGAAGAATATCTGTTTTAATACAGCCACTCTTTCCAAATATACATATCTGAAAAAGATCTTATATTTGGGTCAGTATGATATAAACTTTTATTAACTTACACTTAACACTCAATTTATCATAAGTTCTGAGTCGACCGACCTTCATCAGGCTTTTTCATCTTTACTTACAGTAATTTACTTTGACAGTATTAAAGAAATGTAAAGCTAGAAGGAAAAACTCAAAGGAGTTTTAACCGGGCGTTGGCGATCGCTCAGTGGGCTTTCAGACGTCAGGGGTTGAGAAGCAGGAAGCTCGTTGCTGTTCACATCAGGTCAAAATATATTTGGAAAAAGAAATGTTTGAAGTTGTGTATATAGTTTTCTTTAACAGGACAAATCAAGCTCTATTGTACATTTTCTAGTATTAAACTCGTCTTCCTCCACAGTATTTGCAGAGGTCTCTACTTTCTGTAGAGATTTTATCACTGAGGGAAAATATCTTATTTTATTCTTTTACTAATTTGTTTCCTTTAATCTTTCCTGTTTGTGGTTATGAACCACCTAATGTTGTGTAATGCTGTAATAATATGCTTAATGCTAACAAGAGTGCTCGATTGAAGCAGCATTTGTGTACCCGAGTGTGTAGTATCTACACTTCATCTTTTATTGAATTTAACATTTTAGAAAACGATCTTTAACTTTAAACAGTTTCATATCTAATGTTTTGTTCATACCTGGTTTGCTAAAAGCACAGAAGCAAAGGAGACAGAGAACAACTAACCACTTGTTATAAAATACAAATTTAAAGTATTGATTATGTTCCCAGACAGCAAAAGAAAAAATACGATAATGGGATTCTGTAAACACTGTCGTTTAACTCTGGTGTTTGTGCTTTTTTTCATCCCACTTCAAGGAAATTTGTATTTTCTACAAACAGTCAAATGTTTTGTACAATAAAACTAAATTTGAGGACTCTGTTGTTTCATTTTGTCTTGATGATTTGCTGTAAACTGTACTTTTATTTTATGTTATTTTTTCAAATGCTGTCTAAAACCCTCCATACTTCACAAGGATTATAGTTGAGGTCGAGAAATACTGAATCATTTTAGATTTGAGGTCAAATGTTATTCAGAAGGGACGGGAAGGTGATTCTGGAGACAGGCTGTTGATTGTTGAGTCTCATTTCCCACGTCGTCAAATACCGACCCCTCGGGTTATAATTTAGGGCCGAATACCGACCCAGAACATTGGTATTTGATTTCCTGGGAATGAGACTCCGTGATAAACTATGAACTATCTTTCTCCAGAGTCGCCTTCCTTACCTTTAAATTACTCCTATTTAATATATTGATATTGAGTCAAACAAAACACTCGAGTTCCTTATGAAACTGTTTTATTTTTGTTTTTTTCCAACACATGGAACTTTCTTACAGGCATTATTTAACATATTATTTGTTTTAACAAATGATTCATGATAATAGACCAAACGTATCTTGATCAAGTTTTCCGCTCGCTTACTTTAATGTATTTTTCTTATTGTTTTAATCATTTTGATGTGCTTTTTACAAACTGAAGTTCTGTCCATACACACGTGAATATTTCTTTAAATCTTGAGTTTAAACCTTATTTAATTGATTTTTGTTACGACAGCGTGTCCATCAGACACTGAGGAACATGTATGTGTTTTTAAGCTGACCTGGGAAAATATTCCTTTAGCTGTTTTTGGTCTCCAACAACTCCTGAGGAAAACACCTGGCTCTGTTAATGCTCCACTGTGTCTGAGTTTTAGAGCTTGTCTGATGAAACCTGTTGCCTGCTGCAGCTAAAAAAAAAAACCCTGACAGTGATGTGGTTAGAGTGAACCAAATAGGTAAAGGTGCTCTGTAGATGACAACTGCAGAGTCGGGTGATAAATCTCTGTGTGTCCTTCCCCACAAGAAGCCATTTTCTTTCATTGTTTATATAAAAATATTGGTTATAGCAACGTTGAAGCGTTTCTAACAACCTGACCTGTGCAGCTCAGAGGAAACGCTCTCTCTCCTCCTGTCCCATACGTAATGCATCCTCTTGGGCCTTGATTGCCCGGTTACCAAGGCAACCCTGTCAGTTTCCCGCCCGTTGGATCTCAGTCAGTGTGTTTACATGTGCACCATGATCCTGGTTTTGAGCCTTATCCTGGTTTGGATCATATTCTGAATGTGTTTGTGTTTCTGTGGAAAAACCTGATTATTGATCTCACTGTTCAGCACAAAAACTAATTTCTGCTGATGTCATATCATGCCAGTTTCCCGGTTTGTACCTTTTATTTGAGGGTCCCAGGAGAACAGGTTCGCAGGAGCAGTAACTCCCTGTGGTGTGGGCTTTGGGCTTTTTCACTTTGCAGATCTTTTACGTGCACAAAGATGATTCATAACACAAAAATGGAAAGGAAAAAAACCCAGATAGCGTAATACGACCTCTTTAACAAAGCTTCCGGACGCCATATTGAAGGTGTGACCTCAGCTCGCGAGTTTCAGCTGCTCTGATTCTGGCTCTTTTCATCTAATTGACGTGTGTTCAGATAACATCTATGTTATAATGAGCTCCACCTCTGTTATAAATATGCTGTTCCCTCCCTGTTTTCTGTGAGTGGACTGCGCTACGTCGAGTTCCCAGTGGTCCTCCGCCTACTTGTTACCATGACGATACACCTCATTCAACAGTTTCATTGAACAAAAGTAATGAATCCCGCTTGGGTGACTCACCTGGGAATGCAAACAAACATCTGGAGGTGCAAAGTGGTTTTCTCTAGCTGTTGATGGATGACAATGAGATGATCACGAGGCTTTAGAGACTCTGAATGCAGCTTTGGAGGAAAAAAAAAGTCAGATTTGTGCAGACTGAGACCTGAGAAAGACAGAAAATAAGCACCACTTTTAGTTTTTACCATGCAATTACTGCACAGTAGTTATGTGAAAGCACACACGCTCCAGATGCTCACCCACGATCTCCTAAATCATAACCTTCGACCTCCCGGAGCACACATCCAAAATCCAAGCCAGTCCCTCTCGGTTCATTTCTGATTTCAGGTGTTGCCTCTGGACACTTTTGGATGCGACTTTTCAAATGTGAACCAAGTAACTGGAAAACTGGATAACAGTTGTGATTGGCCCGTTACGGACCAGGTTTGATCATTTGCATTTGACCACACATATTGTTGTTACCTTGCGCTGTTTTATTTCACGTATTGACCTTTAACCTCACGTTTTATTGCACCTCTTAACACCTTTCAGCGCTTTGAACTATGACCTGGCCTGAGCGTGAACTACTTTTGAGCAGCGACCTTGCCGATGTGTGAGTAGTTGTCTGTGCACAGTAGCACTCTGCTCCCCGGGATGCTTGTCAGGTGTTGTGGGTACATCCGAGGCCGTCTGGCCGTCTGGATTTTGTGTTGTGAAATCTCTCTTTCTCAAGGTTTCTCTGAGCGTGCTATAAACAGTGACTTTCTCCGACACTCATGGTCAGTCTCTGCCAGAACTGCCTGGTGGATGAGTTTACTCTTCACTTTTACCACTTCGTTAAATCACACACAGACAACCTTGTGTGAATCATCTCTTATTTGTTTTACTTCTAAATGAGAATTATAACACTTATAATGTGTAATATAAAACCATACCAATACCAAGATCAGATTTATTGGCAGAGTAACTTTAGAGAGAATTTGTGAAGCTGTTTAAAGTATAAACACTTTTATATTGTTGTTTGCTGTGGCTCTCCAGTAATCAGAGTCATAACTTCTTTTTAATCTTTAATTTTCTATTTGCTTGCTTTTGCTTTGTGGTCTTATAAATGCATTTTATCTGTAATTATTTATTTTCCCTTTTTGTTTTTATAGTCTTTTTCGTGCATTTCTATGTCTGTAAAGCACTTTAAATTTCCATATAGATATTTTTAAACACTTCCTCTGCGCTCCAAGCTCCCAGTACGTACCGCTAGCTGCATGGCTAACTGAGCTAACGAGCTATTGTCAGCTACAGTAAGCGGGTTCTCTGGTGATATTGTGCCTTTTGTTGTGTTTTTTCTGAATTCAACCAGTGGCCAATTCATTCTTTAAATTGAAATTTAACGTCAGGTAAACATAGCTTTTCTAAGGGGTGGGTTGCAGTAAAGCACATTTTAATCCGTGGTTCAGTGTTTCTACTTTTCATTTCTGCCTTCTCTTTGTGGAATAAAACAACCTTTTCATGTCGCAGCCTCGTGATGTTTTTCTCGTCACATTTGACCGTTTCATTGTCGTGTGGTGAGCATGTGACACGTCCTTGAATCCTTGAACATCACAAGAAGGCATGAAAAGAGAGACTGCAGCAGGTTCTTAGTAATTGAACACTGTGAGGAATAAAAGAAACCCATAGTGCTTCATATCCTCATGAATGCAATATCCTTTCTCCATCCTGTTAAACTGAATACAATGGTGTGATCTAAAATTAGCCCAGCTAAGTATTTAGGCCACCTCTGTAAGGAGCCGCCTGTGAAACGGCAGAAAAGCCTCTCAGTGTTTCTCTGTGAAGCGACTCTGACACGCCACACTTCCTCTGACCTTGTCTCCACAAGGTGAGCGCTGATAATCTGCCCGAGGCGGGAAGGAAACCGATGCCAGCCGCCGTGACATGAGATTATTCAACATTTCACGGGCGGCTGCCTTTTACATGGATGGCTTCTCGCCGACAGCCGGTGTTTCCTTTGCCGAGATAGAGACGGAGCAACGAGGTCGAGTTCAATATCTGTTTGTCGAGGACAGAGAAGACTGTGGGCACGGAGTCAGTCTGAGGTGTTTCATGTGTTCTGATCACATTTGTTACGATCATTTCTGAGTTTCTGCCCAAACACAGACACATTGTCTGTTCCAGACTCCCGTAGGAGATTTACCCCTTCTCCAGAGCATGTAAACTACTTGTCCGACAGCCAAACTTCTTGTCCCAGTGTCTGTCTAATCCTGTTTACTACACTACACATGACATGAAAACACTTTGACTGAAAGTCTTTTTGCTTGTTGTCTGGCTCTTGGATGGTGGTGTCAATCAGCCAATCCACCACTTGGCTCCAGGCTGAAACGTCTCAACAACTGTTGGATGAACTCAATTTGGTTCAGATGTTAAAAGATAGTCGATTGTTGAGTCTCATTCTCAGGTCGGCTGGTGGGAATGAGACTCAACAATCAGATCCAACTCAACAATGAGACTCAAAGATGCCATTCGAGGTTCAAACAGGACGAATCCTGATGATGCTGATGCTCCAACGAGAGGTTGACAGTTGGGGATTTTTCTGCAGATGTTTTTATTTTGACAAAAGGAATTTGATGACATGCAACTTATAAACTGACCCGTGGATTCTGTAGATATCTTAACCGATCCTCTACCGAGTCGCCCCAGATGTTTTCAGTGTTGTGTGAAACATCTAGACAGTTATTTGATTTGTCCAGTTCTTGTGACTGTGGCACTGAGCTCCAAGCCCTTTTGGTTCCTACTGAAGATGTAAATCTTTAAAAACACACTCACGAATGTAATGTTATTGTTCTTTTAAAAATCTCATTACTTCCTAAAACAGCTGGCCACTGTCGTTTTTAGTTAAGTTACTCAAAGTGGAGAAATAGCGCAGCTGTGAGGACCACAGCCCGATGTCTCACAGATTGATCTGTATCGGCATATATGCGTTTTTACCGATACGTGCTGATATTAAGTTTACTGGACAATAAAGTTTATTATAAACTTTTAAATGTCACAACGTGTTTGATAAATTTGAGTGATGAATGCAAAACAAAATGTGTGTTTATGTGTGTATTCTGTGTATATAGGAATATCGGCCAATATATCGATACCAGAATGTTTTTAACTCGCTAATATCGGTATCAACCCCTAATATCCAGTGTCGGTCAGGCTCAGGATTGAGTGTGTGTTCATGGTAATGAAGGAACAGTGTGGATGTGTTTTTCTTCGTTCTCTGTCATGGTCCTGTTGTTTTGGCTTCATTGTTGGTGTGTTTTATGTGTTTTCTAGGTTTTTCTGTGGTGTCTTTTTCCTTTTCCCAGAGTTTTATCAGCCTCTTCCCTGTTTTTTTTTTGTTTTTCCATTCATTACTCCTCACCTGTGTTTCCCCGCCTCACTCCACCTGCACCTCTTCGCCTCATTAATTAAGTTTGTGTTTAAGTCCAGTCTTTAGTTCAGTCCTTGTTGAGTCATCTGTTTCTCTTCCCCTGATGTTCCCTTGTGTTTGCCGTGATCCTAATTTAAAACTTCATCCAAACTTCATCCTCGTGCGTTTGGGTCGACCTTCTCTGCTTCACTGTGACAGACGCTCTGTGCCACAGAGGAAGAGGACACGTCAGACTTTGACACACATCATCACAGTCACAATTTTCTAATAAACTAGAGAGGAGCACATTTTACTCAACACCATGTAGCTGCAGTGCATTCTGGTCTTTTGAGGCTATCTGTCCCTTCTGAAATTGTATTTAAAATGGGGCGAGCTGCTGTTCATTCTGCCACAAACAGCTGAGGATCAACAGTGTGTGTGTGTGTGTGTGTGTGTGTGTGAGGATGTTTCCCTCTGGAAAAACCCACCAGAGTGTTCAGAGCAGCAGATGTTTGGAGCTGTGATCAACCACGATGATGTCATGTGGAGATGACAGCGAGTCGACATTTATTCATGTGAAAAACGTCCTAAATGTCAGAGATTAAATTGATGGGGTTTTTTTTTTTCACGACTCCTGGTTTTTTAAAAAAAAAAAGAAAAAAAAAAAAGGTCATGTCTGCACTAGATATGTGTTGCCATGGTTACGGGCAAGGTTTCTCCGTGGAGATTATAATCTTTGTGCACCAAGATGGAGGAGATTCATTGAGCCAATTCATCTTTCAGATCCATTTTTCTACGTGAAATTTAAAGCAGAGCATGTTGGTTTGTTTATTCTCGTGTGATACGTGTTACGTCTCGTGTTACACGTTTTTTTTAATGTTTTCGGACAGATATATTATTTATATCTGTCCACATCTGTTGCGATCTTCCACTGTCCTGATCACAACTGTTTCCTGAGTTGACACCAATGAAGAAGCATAAACTTCCTGAAAAATAGACGTTGAAAAAGATGATGATGCCGTCACACTTCATGTTAATTTAACCATTTAACTAAGTGTATGTTATGGCAGATAGTATCGATAGTATATTATTTTTAATAATACCTTTATTGGGGGAAAAAAAGCTCTTTATTTCACATAAAAGGCATTTAAACATGAACTTGAACTCACCATCTCATTCACATTTTATTTTGTTCGTAACCTTTGATTGACATCTTCATAACTTTGAAATATTCTTTATATTTTATTCTGGTTGCATCCATTTTTTCATAGCAGCCAGTAGAGTGGTGCAGTTTGTAGTCCGAAAACCTTGAAGCAGTTAACATTTTTGCATCCAGTTCTGTTGTTTTTTTGATTTATATTTATATTGATCAGTTTATAGTAACTGTGTAGTAAGATGCTTAGTGGTTGTGACGTCATGTGACTGTGATGTTGTCTGTTTATAGCCTAACGTTAGCTTTTAACTGCTAGAGATTTAATTTAATTCTTGCAGGTATCATAAACCTGCTGCCAGTTTCAGCATTAACAATCTAAATCCTGCAGGCTTTCTGTGGAGGGAACCAGAGCGACGATAACTTCAGGGTTAGCTACAAAATACATCATCACCACTACAGAGAGCTGAAGTCACGCCCCTGCCATTTTCCCACATGGGACCTTATTTCAGAAAAACTTTGGTGGTGAACAGAGAGAAGAATCATTTATTGATCCTGTTTGAATTGTATGAATCACACATGACCAGATTTATTGTGACTTTCATCTTTTAGTACCTTTTCTGTGCCGAGTTGGCGGCCATGTTGGTGTTGGTGACGTGTGGACTTCCTTCCTTTCGTTCGTTCTTTCTTTCTTTCTTCCTTCCTCCTTTTCTCCCTCCCTCCCTCTCTATCTTCCTTCCTTCCTTCCTTTCTTTCTTTCTTTGTTGCTTCCTTTCTTCCTTCCTTCCCTCCCTCTCTCTCGCGCTCTCTCTCTCTCTGTCCCTTCCTTCCATCCTTCCATCCTTCCCTCCTTCCTTCCTTCCTTCCCTCCCTCTCTCTCTCTCTCTCTCTCCCTCCCTCCCTCCCTCCCTCTCTCTCTCTCTGTCCCTTCCATCCTTCCTTCCTTCCTTCCTTCCCTCCCTCCCTCCCTCCCTCCCTCCCTCTCTCTCTCTGTCCCTTCCATCCTTCCTTCCTTCCTTCCTTCCCTCCCTCCTTCTCTCTCTCTCTCTGTCCCTTCCTTCCCTCCCTCCCTCCCTCTCTCTCTCTGTCCCCTCCTTCCTTCCTTCCTTCCTTCCTTCCCTCCCTCCCTCCCTCTCTCTCTCTCTCTCTCTCTCTCT